>NC_028458.1:58365310-58366587 GCF_000263155.2 Setaria italica
GCGGCCCTGCTTCTTTTGTGGCGCGCCGTCTAAGATAATGTTAATTTCACGCATCCGCGCGTGCATGGATCGATCAACGCAACCTAACTACCCTAATTATTTTAGCTACTTGTTGGCTTTGGGGTCAGCTTGCTTGTTTATCTATCGACTGATGACAGAAGATTAGCTTATCCCTGTCTCTGAGGCTGCCATTAGATTAGCTCAAGAGCGCGTCTTTGCTTCAAGATGAATGCAATGCGGATGGATCGATCGTCACCGAGCATGCCTGCGATGAGATGAAGCAGATGCAGACCATATCTTCATTCTTTTGCAAGCCAACCAGCGGCGAAAATTAAACGGACACCAATCGATAATCCGACGGAGGGCCTCTCTGCAATTAATGCAATCAGAGGCTTGTAACGAATTATTATCACATTTTATTACAATGCTAAAAGATAAAAAGGGTAAAACATGGTCACACAAATACAACAACGTTCGCCCATAACTTGGACAGTAATCCTTGCCACTTGCCATAGGCAAATAGGCATGCGGCAATAATGTGGTAGGAACCCCAAGGATAGATGTAGAAAAAGTAAGGCCATGTTTAGTTACTCCCAACTCCCAACTTTGACACTATGCAAAAAGAAGATTCCCCATCACATCAAACTTGCGGTACATGCATGGAGTACTAAATGTAGATGAAATTAAAAACTAATTGCACAGTTTTGTTGTATTTTGCGAGACGAATCTTTTGAGCCTAATTAGTCAATATTTGGACAATAATTCACAAATACAAACGAAACGCTACAGTGTGCTACAGTGCTGTAACAGTAATTTGGCACCTCCCAAATTCCCCAACTAAACAAGGCCTAAAGCAGCAAGCATTGACGCTGCTTGTTCCTCCTGTACTACTACTAGCTTGGTGAAATTGGACATGTTGAAAATCTGTAGTAGAGGGAAAGATGTTGTACTACTACTAGCTCATTGATATCACATACGGATCGAGTACACCGTACCTGGATGGCCGGCCGGCAGCAGACATGCACAAGTGTACCTCCCAGTCCTTTCCTTCGCTTCCCATTCACTACTGCTCCTCATCAAGTGGCAGGGGCCAGGGGAACAGTGCCGCGTGGGCGTGGCCCACCTCGCAGTGCCCCGCTACAAAGCCTAGCAACCTCCATCACCCATGCGCTACATGCTGCGTAGATTTGCTCACATCGACCTAATCTACGCATGCGCTACATGCTGTGCAGATTAGCTTACCTGTTACTCGCTCCCGTTTCAAAAATTATATATAT
>NC_028458.1:58366802-58367747 GCF_000263155.2 Setaria italica
GTATTTTTCGTCCATCCCCATTGGGCAACGATCAGAATGGATGTCTTTTAACATCGTTAGTCGTGGGCTCCACCTGTCAGCTGCGGGGCTCACCTGTCAGCCTCTCTTTTTTTTCCTCCCTTCTTCCCTAGTCCTTCCTTTCTCCTTTTGCTCCCGCCGGCCCCCTCTCCTCCCACTCCTCCCTCTCCCGGCGATGGCCGGTCTCCGCTCCTCCCACTCCCGCCGGTCCCCTCTCCCGTCGGCCTCTGCTCCTCCCTATCCCGCCGGCCCCTGCTCCTCCCTCTCCCGCGTCCGGCGTCGGCGGGGCTGGAGCTCGCTCACCCAGCGGCGGACTCCCCCGCGCCGGCGACCTCCCCTGCCACCTCCCCGCGCCCGCCACCGCGCCGCTCCTCCCTGGCCCCAGCTCCTCCCCAGCGCCGCTCCTCGCCAGCCCCGGCTCCTCCCCGCCTAGCGACGACCGCGCCAGCGAGCGCAGTGACGGAGCGCGGTCTCTTCAATTCGGTGGGATGCACTCGACCCAGATATTGGGGGAATATTTCCTCTCTGGGTCCAACCTAACCCACACCTTCTCCAACCAAACATGGATCAAAATGGGTCGAACCCATTCCAACTCACCTCGACCCGGTAACTAAATGCACCTTAGGGTGTGTTTGGTTTTGGGATGATGTGGGTTGGGTTGGACCCAGAGAGGAAATATTCCCCCAATATCTGGGTCGAGTGCATCCCACCGAATTGAAGAGACCGCGCTCCGTCACTGCGCTCGCTGGCGCGGTCGTCGCTAGGCGGGGAGGAGCCGGGGCTGGCGAGGAGCGGCGCTGGGGAGGAGCTGGGGCCAGGGAGGAGCGGCGCGGTGGCGGGCGCGGCGAGGTGGCAGGGGAGGTCGCCGGCGCGGGGGAGTCCGCCGCTGGGTGAGCGAGCTCAAGCCCCGCCGACGCTGGACGCGGG
>NC_028458.1:58368332-58379176 GCF_000263155.2 Setaria italica
CACACCCTTAGAGAACCATTCCAACCCGTATTTAACCCAACCCATACATTTTTGAACCAAGTACAGTGCTGGTCCGAGCCAACCCAAACCAAACACACCAGTGCCCCAGGCGAGGCGGGTATATAGGCGTGCAGCTGCAGTACAGTGCCCCAGGCCTCTTCCTTCTCTCTCTTCTTGGCTTGCGGCTGCACGCTGCTGCTGCGGCTCCACGTCTCTGTCTCCGCTTTAAGGCTGTCACCTTTCCCCATCCCCTCGCTCTCTCCCTCCCTCCTCAATTACGACGCCACAAACCCTAGTACCACCACCAAGCGCCGGACGGAGTAGCTACCTGCCTGCTGCGCCCCTTGATCCGATCCGTCCGCCGCCGATCGATGGGAGGCGCCGCGGGAGGCGGCTCAGGCGCGGGGAGGCTCTGAGGTTGCGCGCTTGTCTTCTCTGCTCTACGGCGCCCGCCCCCAACCGTGCGTGCCGGTCGGCGACAGCTAGGGAGCCTCGCGGGCGGCCTCGCCGCCGTCTGCTTCCTCTGCAGGTCAGAGCTAGGGGTCCCCGTTTGGTTTTGCATTTCTGCTCTTGCCTCGTCCTTGCCTGTGCCTGTGTAGATCTCACTTTGGTTTGGTTGTCTGCGCTTATCCATTCGTGTTGTGGATTTGATCACTTCAGGGGTATGGCATTTTTGGGTCTGCGATTTTGTTTTGGCTAAGGCTACTACTGCCTCCGTTTCAAAAAAAAAAAGGCTACTACTGCCTTTACTCTCCGTTTCGCCTTCCCTCCATTCTGGGAAATTAATCTCCCCAATTATCTGTTCAACGACCTCACCATTTTTGCTCTCTGCATTTCCATCCCTCGTAGTATGCAGTTATAGCAAAATTCCGCGACGTGCCCCGTTCACAATTCTCCACTTCCTTTTCCTACCCAGGGATCTTCGCCAACTGCAAGGTCACGTGCGAGCGGCAGCTCAAGTGTTGTGAAGGGCAGCGGACAACTAATAACTAATTAAGCGGAAGGGGACGAGGTTTGTGTGGTCTGGATTTTGCGTCGGGAAGGGAACAATGGCTGCCGCGGTGGCGATGCGAGGGGGAAGCAGTGATAGTGGTGGATTTGATAAAGTCCATGGGATGGACTCGGGGAAATACGTGCGCTACACCCCAGAGCAAGTTGAGGTTCTCGAGCGCCTCTACATCGATTGCCCCAAGCCAAGCTCCTCACGGCGCCAGCAGTTGCTGCGGGAGTGCCCCATACTTGCCAATATTGAGCCGAAGCAGATCAAGGTTTGGTTCCAGAACCGAAGGTAATTGGACCAGACACCCCTACCTCACTAGTTCTAGTGAAGAATGCGTTCGATATTTCTTTTCTGAAATATGCCTGTCTTGCTGTAGGTGCCGCGATAAGCAGCGCAAGGAGTCGTCTCGGCTTCAGGCTGTCAACAGGAAGTTGACGGCAATGAACAAGCTTCTTATGGAAGAGAATGAGCGCCTTCAGAAGCAGGTCTCTCAGTTGGTTCATGAAAATGCGCACATGCGGCAGCAGCTGCAGAATGTAAGTTTTCAACATGCTAGCCTTTGTTGATACCGTATTTGTACTATGCTGAGTTGGTGGTTTATGTGAAGTGAAGTCCAGTTCTGTGCATTACTTTGTACCTCAAGTGCCAACAAACTCATGCCAATGAGATGAGACTGTTTTTTGGGGGTTGGTGCATGTAACACCTATTGCAACCCTGTTGTGCATGTGCATCAGGTGGTGTAGAATCTATTTAATATTGATCCTTGGGGTAATACAATGCCAACCGGAGTATTCTACCATTACAATTTCCTGATAACATCCATTAATTGGGTACAGACTTCATTGGCCAATGACACAAGTTGTGAATCAAATGTGACTACACCTCCAAACCCTATAAGGGATACAAGTAACCCTTCTGGGTAAGTAAATCGTCTGGGAATCAGGAGAATTGCGTATCATTGCCATTTCAAGAACCATAATGTGATTTTTGTTCTTGTTTCAGACTCCTTGCGATTGCAGAAGAGACCTTCACAGAGTTCCTCTCAAAGGCTACTGGGACAGCTATTGATTGGGTCCAGATGCCTGGGATGAAGGTTATATGCCAACTCTGATTTCTTGTTCTTTAGCTTACACACTGCGTGTTTTTTTTCCAGATAAGTGCTAGGTGCTAACTACATTTTGTTTTGTGATATTAGCCTGGTCCGGATTCGGTTGGTATTGTGGCCATTTCTCATGGTTGCCGTGGTGTTGCTGCGCGCGCATGTGGTTTGGTTAATCTAGAACCAACAAAAGTAAGTATTTCAACTGTTTGGGACTTCATGCTACCTTTATGGATATCCCTCATTTTTTTCTTTGTTCTAGTGTGTTCATCTATACCTCCTTAGATTATGTCTCGTAAAAAAACCCTAAATCTTTATTTGACCGTACAAATGCCCTCGAATATTTTCATCTTTAACCTACCAACAAATGACAAATTTAACTGCTTTTTATTATTTACTTTCAAAAAATTCTGTTTATGATATGACTGTGTTCTGCAGGTCATAGAGATCTTGAAAGATCGTCCATCTTGGTTCCGTGATTGTCGAAGCCTTGAAGTGTTTACAATGTTTCCAGCTGGAAATGGGGGGACAATTGAACTTGTCTACATGCAGGTGGGCAATTTTGTTTTGCTGCATTCATGATGCTTCTTCAGCCTTTCTGGTGAACTGCACGATTCATTCTGTGGATGCTATTGTTTTTATGTTCCTACAGATGTATGCCCCAACTACATTAGTCCCTGCACGTGATTTTTGGACGTTACGATACACAACAACAATGGAAGATGGCAGCCTTGTGGTATGTGTGAAGCTGAACTGCAGTTTTATCTTTATTTCCTTGATAAAGAACAGGCCAGGACATTATATTTGTTAACCTTCCTCCATCTCTAAGGTCTGTGAGAGATCATTGAGTGGTTCCGGGGGTGGTCCGAATGCAGCCTCCGCACAGCAATTTGAAAGAGCTGAGATGCTTCCAAGTGGGTATTTAGTCCGCCCATGTGAAGGTGGCGGTTCGATCGTGCATATAGTGGACCATCTAGATCTCAAGGTCTGGTTCCCACTTTATATTTGTATTTTAATCCTTCAACACTTTCAGTTTGTATGTTGTCCATTAATGATTGTATCTGGTTTCTTCTTTTAGGCATGGAGTGTTCCTGAAGTGCTTCGGCCACTGTATGAGTCTTCTATAGTAGTTGCACAGAAAATGACTACTGTGGTACATTCTTGCAATCTGTTTGATCCAATGTTTTCAGTTTAAATTTGTAAATTTTGTTGAAAAGATTGACAATCATCAGTTTCTGGGAAGCTATTTATTCATGATTGAAATAGTCTTTTGTATATGTCCTAAAAATGAGTAATGACCACTTATTCTTTTTGAAACTTCGAATAGTAGTTCTTATCGCTATACTTGATGCTAAAATTTACAAGCTGCTTTATGTATCCAGGCACTGCGCCACCTTAGACAAATTGCTCAAGAAACAAGTGGGGAAGTAGTGTACGCCTTGGGTAGGCAACCTGCAGTCCTAAGGACCTTTAGTCAAAGGCTGAGCAGGTAATTTTTATTGAACTTCCATCCCAACTCTCATGTACAACTTGTTGTCCAGTTAAAAACATCAAACCATCTTATGCTTCCATTAGGGGCTTTAATGATGCCATTAGCGGTTTCAATGATGATGGCTGGTCTATAATGGGTGGAGATGGAATTGAAGACGTTGTCGTTGCTTGCAATTCAACTAAGAAAATTAGGAATAACAGCAATGTGGGCATTACATTTGGAGCCCCTGGAGGCATTATTTGTGCAAAGGCATCCATGTTACTGCAGGTAACGGTAATCGCTATGTTGTGAGTTCCCTGGATTGCTGAGGTCTGACTCTGTTAAGTGTTAACTTTAAGATTGTAGTACTTGATTTGAACTTCAATGAATATTCCTGGCTGTGCACCTCATTGTTGTTAATCTATGTATATGAGATGCTATAATTGCTTTTTTAGATTTTGACTTAGTAATTGTACCACAATTAGTGTTAAGAGAAAAGTAGCACAATAGATGCATTGGTCGAACAGGAACATTGTACACACAGATTTACGGATCCTACTGAAATGCAGTGGTGGCAGTTGCACCCTCTATTTGGTGATTGGAAGAGGTCCTGCCCAATTTGAAGTAAAAAAGATGTGATATTGATATGAGTGTTTTTAACATGATAATTACCAACATAGCTTCCCCATATACAAAAGTTTTTTATAAATAAAGTCAGCCATGCAAAATCCTTACATGTTTCGCATTGCTATTCTAGAGTGTTCCACCGGCTGTACTGGTTCGATTTCTGAGGGAGCATAGATCTGAATGGGCCGATTACAACATTGATGCCTATTTGGCTTCATCATTGAAGGCCAGTGCGTGCTCACTTCCTGGGTTGCGACCTATGAGATTTTCTGGGGGCCAGATGATCATGCCACTTGCTCACACAGTGGAGAACGAGGAGGTATGTTTGCGGTTGTTTCTATGGAAAGCATGTGTCCTTGTGATTTGTGAGCTATTTGGTTTCATTCACACTGATTTTGTTACCTTTTTACATTCCCACCATTAGTTTCATTCTCATTGTTGGCTAGTGATATTAGATGTACCATGTGACATATTAATTACTGTCATTAACTACCGAATAATTCCCAGATTCTTGAAGTTGTCCGCCTTGAAGGACAATCCCTTACTCATGATGAAGCTCTTCTTTCAAGGGACATTCACCTTCTCCAGGTAATATTTGGGTCATCGCTTCTTTTCTTTTGAGGTCCTGCATTGCCTCTCACTGAACAAAATGCGTCTAGTAGCACAATATCAATGTTATTTGGTAGCTTCTAAATGTTATGTTTATAGTCTCTTTCACATTATAATTATTTTGTATGCTCATAGGATATGGTGGTTTATCTATATTTGGTTAATTGTCTCTTTTACAGTACATCAAATGATCTAATCTGACAGCTGATTAGATTAATAACTGGGCCATGTATGTTTAGTAATACTATTGGAGACTTGAACAAAGAAATAGGTCCAGCGTCCAGGGTATCCTGAGCAATTTTTAGACTGTATTGTTTATTCTGTTACTCCCCTTTTTAAATATATGATGTGTAGGACAAGCAAATTAGCTCATTTATTTTGTCGATCACTTGAAAAGGTTGACCATCCTACAAAAATATTTAGTTTATATCATGTATGAATTGCTAATATTTTCTTTGTTCTTTTAATTTTCAGCTATGCACTGGAATAGATGAGAAATCTGTGGGTTCCTCATTCCAGCTTGTGTTTGCACCTATTGATGAACATTTTCCGGATGATGCTCCATTGATTTCTTCTGGCTTTCGTGTCATACCACTTGATATGAAAACAGTTAAGCATCGCCAACTACAGTATCTTTTTCATCTTTTTTCCCCTTAGGCAACTGCTTGTTTTCGTTGCTGCAATAATTGGTAGTGGATTGTGGATTATCCACAATAGGTCATTGACATGCTATAACTTGATTCATATCTAGTGTAAAATTGTTCATCTGACATGTCAAATTCTTTTCCAATGGTAGTGTGTTCAGTGTTCACCACAAATCATTATCTGTTTAGGTCTTTTGCTTGTTTTTTCCATCATGTCTTATTTTCCCATTTCGCATCAAAGACTCACAGTTCTGCTATTGGCATACTGTATAAAGAGATTGTAATATTTTCTTAGAAAAATATTGCCCTTTGTTCTAGCTAACTGTAATTTGTTACCTAGTCATTTGGCCATCTGTAGCTAAGAGGTCTATTCTAATTTTAAAGTATACACTAGTTTTTGTTCCTTGCAATTCCCTCCCCACTGCAGTTTTTGACTATTGTATCTCATGCAGGATGGTGTACCCTCTGGTAGGACGCTAGATTTGGCATCTAGTCTTGATGTGGGTTCTGCCACACCCCAAGCCTCAGGGGATGCATCTCCAGATGACTGTAATTTGAGATCTGTGCTGACAATCGCCTTTCAATTCCCTTACGAGATGCATCTTCAAGATAGCGTTGCAACTATGGCCCGCCAATATGTTCGTAGCGTTGTTTCTGCTGTGCAAAGAGTTTCCATGGCTATATCTCCCTCCCAATCTGGTCTAAACGCTGGGCAAAGGATGCTTTCTGGCTTCCCTGAAGCAGGCACACTGGCTAGATGGGTTTGCCAGAGCTATCAGTAAGTGAAGTTATAATTGTCTTTCTATGGCGTTTCTGATATGTCGCAAATTCTTTTCAACTGTAAGTGCATGATTGGTTTTTTGGGCTCCAATGTAGTTACCATCTAGGCGTGGAATTACTTAATCAATCAGGTGAAGGTGGTGAGGCATTATTGAAAATGCTCTGGCATCATCCAGATGCTATTCTTTGCTGCTCTTTTAAGGTATCATACAAGTCCGACTCAAATCTACTTTTTTTTTATATATATTTAATATACTTCTAAAGTAGAGGCAGATACCTCAGCCTGCGATGTTTATGCTTTTGCACTACAACATCTGTGCTGCCTTTTGAACCTAAAAGAAAAAACTTGATCCAAGGGGAGAGACATCCCAAAAGGCATTGCCTGAAAGGTCGAGAAAAAGGCACCCTTCAAACCTAATAACAAATTATATATGATTTATGCATGAGTAGATGAGCTTGCGCCTTGCTGAATGTTGCAGTCAAATGTACATTTCTCGTATCCAGTTCGTGACGTTATTCCTGCTCTGAATGCTATGAAATAACCTTTTGCTATCATGTGAAAATTATTTATTCTACTCCGCAATGAAATTTTGAATATTATGTGTGAAGTTTGTGATAATCATGCTGGATCTCTTGTGTTGTCTCAGGAGAAACCTATGTTTACGTTTGCCAACAAGGCAGGGCTTGACATGTTAGAGACATCCCTTGTTGCCCTACAAGATCTGACGCTAGACAAAATCTTTGACGAGTCCGGAAGAAAAGCATTGTTCTCGGATATCTCAAAATTGATGGAACAGGTTAGAACCGCTTCCATGCACCCCCGGCATCAAATCATCCTTCACGTCCATATGATGAATAATTGCCATGCTCTTCAGTTTTGAATGCCCATATATATGACAATAATTTTCATGGTTTTATTCCTTGTTTTAGGGTTACGTGTACCTGCCGTCGGGAGTGTGCATGTCAGGAATGGGTCGCCATGTTTCATTCGATCAAGCTGTAGCGTGGAAGGTGCTAGGCGAGGACAGCAACGTCCACTGCCTGGCTTTCTGTTTCGTGAACTGGTCCTTTGTGTGATGCCGAGCTGGTCTGATTAGCAGATCCATTTTTGTATGATCTCGACGAGGGAAATCATCAGCCGTGATAAGCCTTATGTTGGTTGCACTAGTTCTAGGTCTTGAATCCAGTGTATTTTATGACGAAACTGGAAGTTATGCAGAGTCTGATCTCACTTCCATTTGTCTCCCGGCCATACGCTGGTGTTTGTGTTGTTGGAGACGCTTGCATTTCGTTACTGATTTATGCATCGAACCTGGCGCATCAGATCAATCTTTGACGGCTCCATTCAGATGGAAGTTGGCAAGGCACCTGGGATGGTTGTCAATCATCACCGTGGCAGGATAAGATGGGCACATGCACATCTTGGTAAAACCGGAACCGAGCATTTCAGAGGACAAATCTGAAAATCGCTGATCATTCAACCGTCGAAGAACCACCACGTGCTTACTGACCATCGAGAACATTGAAATACTCAAGAGTTGAGAGCTCTCATCCATCATCACCACCCACCATTTGCAGTTTAAGCCTCCACTAAATTACAGCTCTACACATTTCTCGATATCAAAAAATTACTTGCGAACGTGAAACACACACTTGTTGCAAAACTCAATTTGACTGGGATTCGACCAAATCCTTGTAAAACTGAAAACTCATGGAAACGAATGAGGCACGTCAGAGTTCACGGAAGAGCTCGCCTCTCGCATGGTAGATGGCAACACTGAACCAACGACCCTTCACAGCAACGGATCAGATGTGCAATAAAATTACGATTCTTTCTTCTCTTCTGGCTCTGCTTCCTTCTCTGCGGCCTCTTCAAATGTCTCTCCCGGGACAAGCTCAGGGACATCATCATCATCCTGTGCAGCTGCACTAGCACCACCCTCAGCACCAGGTACCTTCTGGAACTGCTCAGCAAGCCTCCGAAGGTTTTCCAGGTTATCAGGACCTGAAAAGGAGGAAGCCAAAGTTACCCAAGCAATAACAATGAGTTGTTTCACAACAAGCAGGGGAAATTAATCAAAGTGCATTCAATGAAACAATGTAAAAAGAGCCATACCCAGTTGGTTGATAATTGTTGGCAGCAGATCTTGTAGACCTGTTCAAGTAAGAAAGCCAATGATGAGATCAGTCACCACAATGAAGAATTATAATGCAGCAATGAATATGGCGTATGGATCAGTTTGCATTTAACATTAAGAAAGGTTGCTTTTACTGCAGTTCTTTTTACTATATAATTCTATGGTGCAAGGATCATGGAAAATATAAGGAACTACACTCGTTACATTTTGTGAACAAGGCAATTAAAATTTAGGCCATTAGTAAATTATTGCAATCCTAGCTTTTACAGCATATCAAGAAAAATATTAAGATACTATTAATACATACAACTTGCCTATTAATGAACCATGGACATGAGAACCAAGACAGTAATATATAGTCAAGCAGCAAACCATGTCTTAGGGACGAGCAGCTATGTATTTGTGCGACTGTATAAACATAACTACAGAAGGATACTTAAACAACGATCAGGCATGCACAGGTTCCATATCCACTCACTTTTCGTCTGTGGTACACCACTGACTACCCACGTATTTGCAGGAATGGATGCTTGCACTGCAGCAAACAGAAAGATCAACAACGTTAGACAAGTCAATGATCTGTAGAAGTTAATGCATCAGAATGGCAAGATTTCACCTTTGGGGTTCTGAAATTGGATAACAACATCATCCTTGAAAATGTTAACCTCCTCAATGCCAGGAATAGTGTTCACTCCGATTCTTTTCAAAGTACTTTGGAGCCTCTTGTCATCTGTGGTTGTGGTCTTGTGAACTGCCTTCTTCTTCCTGCCAACAAATTTAACTCATGTACTATTAGTATTGAACTATGGGTCCAGAAAAAACTACATCGCCACATTATTATTAGAATGGGGGAAGGATATCCTTTGCAGTATTACAGAGGATATTGGTCAATGAGGCTATGGGCTCAGAAGAAACTCTATCACAATACAAAGCTTAGGTGTTTATGTATCTACAAATATATGTGAAGGACTTCGCAAGGATGTATTTCCACACAAGTTGCCACAAAAAGATAGCATATATATAAATATGGATGCCTATTATGTCAGTTAGCACAACTTGCAGTCTGATAGTGCCTACTTGCCCTTTTGGAGATCGGCTTGATATCAGAAGCACAGTTTAACCATTACTTTTTGGAATTACATGGTACCAAATACTATGTGAATTGTAATGACATGAAGATACTTCTAATAATGAATATATTGGGGAGTCACTACCATGTGACAAATGTAAACGCTCTCATGCATAGGCTTGGGATCAAGCAACGTACACTAGCTACATGAAAGCTTGAAGCAGGATGCTTTCATACTAATAATCACCAAAACTGTAACACATGTGAAGAGGAAGAAGAGGAAGGAAGCACCTGCGCACGCTGCCCTTTCCTCCGGTGCGCACAGCGCCCCGCCATCTTCTTGAGCTTATCCACATTCATCTGAAAGAGAAAAGTCACAAAACTGTCACATGAGCCACAGAGGAGGGAACAAACAGACAGCACGGACCCGTCATGTATAAACAAGTGAGGATATACAAAGTGAAAGAGCACGAGGCAGCCGCGCTTCCGCAAATCCAGCGGAATCGTACACCCGAATCCACCAAAACGGCAGGTAGGCAAGTCGTGCTGCTAAATCTAAATCTCACAAGCCCCTTGATGCTTGCTCGAGGGCTAAATCTAGGTCGCAGACGGAATAAAAAACACGCACACAAGCAAGCAGCAACCCAGATTGCGAAGATTGAACGTACAACGAATACAATACCGACCATTCGAGCAATCAATCGACGGTACCGCGCACAGGCAGCGGTCCAACCCTAGTAACAGTAAAGCAAAACGAAACCGGCGACACAGCAAGAGTACAGGCGACGCGGCGGCACTCGGTCATACACGGGAAGAGGAGAGGGGCCCCGCCGCGGCGGTCTCACTCACCTTGGAATGGATAGGCGGCGGCGGGCGGAGTGGGGGAGGAAGAAAGGGGATTAGCAGATAGGACTCGGGAGGCCAACCACTGCGGGGGCTTTTCTCCCCTCCGCGTTAGGGTTTTAACAACCGGCCAATCCTGGCCGTCCGCCCGCCCGCATCCAAATGGACGGACGCCGTCGCTTGCGCACCTGGAGGTCGGGCTCGGGTTCTCGGGCATATGGGCCATGCCCCCCCCCCCCCCCCCCCTTCTGTACTTTTCTGTTCTCGCTGCAACAAAGCCTGATAATGCCTTGTATCTCAGGACTAACTGAGGGAGTACAAACAAAGTGCATCATACGCTGACGCTCGTACAAATGACAAGCACCATCCCATCAGAAATTCAACAGAGAACAGTTTGAATCACATACAATGTTAGGGGCATGAATCAAAGCGGCGCCAAAATTTGTCCCCGCTAGCAGCGAGAAACAAACCAAAGGGAACAGAACAGCTCGTTGCAACGCAAACACATTTTTCCTCTTTCAAAATTCATCACACGGGCGGGGGTGGCTTGTTTCTTCTCCTCTC
>NC_028458.1:58379276-58460490 GCF_000263155.2 Setaria italica
TCATGCAGCCTCTTTGCCGGCTGAGTTATTTGCCAGATACAAACAGCAAAAGGAGAACATTTAGGACAGCAAAAAAGCCACGGCATTAGACCAGTAACAGAGGCAACAAATGTCAGGAGTTACCGATGAACTGTGACCAGACTGCTGTAGGATTTCCTCTAGGCCTTGCTCATCTATCGGAGGCAGGGGCATGCTGATCCTACAAAATTCGTTCTCTCTGCACAACCAAACCGTACCACTTGTCTTCAGAGAATGTCTATACCCAAACCAGTATATTTCATCAGTCGGTATGTCTTGATTTTACCTCTTTCCTATAGCATCCATGTTAGTTCTCACGAAGTAGAAGTAGTCTGCAGTCTCCTCGCCAAACTGCGGAAACAAAAATGTCAGACCAGTGCAGTTATTGCCTTCAGATAACAAAACTACAGGGAGGTCACTGACATGATGAAACTGAAAACTCTGCAAGTAATATTATCCCCAATAATGTATCATTTGAAGACGCAGGTAATTGAGAATGCAATAAACAAAAGGAAAGCTTGGTAGCAAACCGAACTGTAAGGACTAAATGACCTTGTGGTATGCACATGAAGTGTCCTCGTAAGGCTTAAACATATAAATTAATGTACTGCATTACAAACCGTACCTTTCCTGTCTTTATGTTCTCTTCTATTTGTTGCATAAAAATATAACTATCCCGGAGAAGCTCTCTATTACTCTTGGAATCTAGAGCCTCTGTGACATAATGGAAAACAAAAAAGGTGAATCAGCCATTTACAAAGTTGGAGATAACTAGACTTTAATGAGTCTTATTTGTCCAGACTATAAACCAAAATGTTGTGGCCAATGATTGAATCATTGACAAACTGAATAGCATTATAATTCAGGGGAAAAGGGCACAAATTACTGACTAGAAGACCAATCTTAATCACCAAACCATTAATCCAAAACATAACGAGTGAGAACAAGAATTCCCGGATATTGAATATGCAAAGTTTGTCAAAAGCATGATGCGGAGAATCATACATACCTTTGGAAAGGGGATACATGTTTTTACTTTTTTTAGCGCCCTTTGTTCCCTGCCCCTGTCCAGTGAGATGATTATTAAGTCAAAAGGAAGAAGAGCGACACTTTCTACAGATTATAACTTAGGAATGAAGGTTAATTATGAAAAGCAGGCAACTATTGAAAAAAGGCCAAACTTCACAGGGTTGCGTTTCCATGCCAGTCGGAAAGATAATTGCAGATATTACTGTGATGGGTCCAATTAATCAGGCCGATAATGGCATTCCTCAACATCAGATAAGCACAAAAGAATGAATTCTGCAAGTATTTATCTACGATATGTTCTTTCACAATAAGATATGATGGTCCTTATTTAATTTGTTATGTGTTACTGGTATAAATTGCACACAAGCTGGATAAACACACAAAAGTTTTGTTGTAACTATCTCGAATAACTATCGATTCTAGCTAGAATGGTATATGTTTTTGCATGCTTACCTTATTAACCTTTACAATCCCAGCAGAATCTTTCTGTACCAACTCTGCTTGCTTAGCAGTTTTCTCCTTGTCCTAGTAGAACACAAAAGAAAACTGGTAGATGATCTTTTATTTAGTTATAAGCAGAAGAAACGGTGCTGTGTGCCCCCAATTCAAGTTGGCACGAATGAAATCAGTTACCTGCAACCACCTGCATCGCAGGGCAACATCCAGTGCAGTCTTCTTGTTCAGATAAGTTGATATGTTGAAACAGCTATGGACACGGTTATGCTTGGCATACCTTGCGAAGAACAAATCAAACAGAGGAACAGTGGGGATTAAATCAATAGACCATTGTAGTAACTCGACTAGCTTGCATTATTGGTATGGGGAAAACAGGAAACGGATTTGACGGAGACGATCACAAGTACGTACCGACGAAGGCCATAGAGCAAGTCTTTGTGCTCCTCCTCGGACCACATTCTGCTCGCGGCTTCGTCCTTGCCGCACTCTTCCGCTATCCGGATCATATCGGCCAACGTCATCGTCACGTCCGCCGTCTCGTCCTCGGGCAACACCGCAGACATCTCGTCGATCCCCGCTTGGTTTGGGCCGGTGGCCGGGGCAGCCGGCGGCGAGTCGCCAGCTCCGACCTGAGTCTGCTCCAGCAACAAGGTGTTGGAGACGGCGGGCGGGGCCATCGGCAGCCAAGAGTCCATTCCCCAGGGGTGGTCAGCGCCCGCCGCTTGGAGCTGGGAGTCGACGGATGCTTGGTTCGCTCCCGATCCCGACGAGCTGCCGTCCAAGTCCAACAACGAGTCGAGGGAGTCGAACTCCAGCAGCGGGTCCTGCGATTCCTCGCCCGCGCCGCCAGCCTGGTCGGAGAGGCCGTCATCGCCGTGAATCGACTGGGGGCCGAACAAGCTCCAGTCCGCAGCTTCGAGCGCCAACGATCCATTGGTCCCCGCGGGCAAGATGTCGTCGCCAAGCATCGATAGGTCTTCAATGTCGTCCAACGACCAGCTTCTGTCGGCGGTGATGATCAGGGGCGGGGAGGCCACCTGGCGCGGGCTGTTGCTCCTCGCCCAGCCGTCGCTGCTCAGCGGCGGCGGCAGGGACGATCCGTCCGCCGCCTCCGGACCGCGCGGTGTCGCCAGCGGGACACTCCAATTCCAATAATCAAATCCGCCTTCCTCCATCGCAGCGGAACGACCTGGCCGGAGCAAGCAAGCAGCACAGAAGGTAGCGGGTAGGGTTTCGCTGGGATGAGATGGCGGCGGCGGCAGCGCTAGGGTTCTGGGAGAATTGTTGGGGCGGGAGAGGTGGACGAGACCGCCATTACCGTGAGCGGTGGCTGCCTCCTCTGTGTCGTAGGAGACGGGGCATCTCGTCCAAGCCCGCGGGATTTATGCTTCGCCTCCTCGGCCGTTGCCGTTGCCCAACGGAACGGACAGCAGCCCGTAACCGAATCCTCCGCGCTTGGGACTTGGCTGACATGTCACCTCTACAGAGTCCGTACTCCGTTAACCGTTACGTTCATTGGCTACCAAGATAATCTCTGGGTGTTATTACAAATTTAATCTCAGTATTCACAGCAATAATCTGGTACACAATAATCTCAGTATTCACTTTTTTTATTTTCCAATATTTTCTTTCTCATTTTAAATGGACATTTTATTTTTTAGGCACTTTGTTTTTTTTGGCACATGCTAATATTGGAACTTTGGAAGTCTATATACTCCGTATACGCATGCTATATATGTATAAATTAAATAATATAGAACATGGTTAACATAAGCTGATCTCTTCAACCCTCTTTCTGACCACGTACGCACTTTTTCTGGCACTTTAAAAGTAGTAGACTCCGTCGTGGTTGTAGCTGCCGTCCTGCAGCAGCACCATCTCCATCGTGCAGTTTCCGCCGCAGCCGGCCAAGCCTATCTCGTCGCCGGCCAAGCAGTCCGAGAAGTCGAAGTTGCTGCTGCTGGTGGTATGTTGTGCCTGTTGCAAGAGAGTCGCCGCCGGATGATGCAGATGATGTGGTGCCATGGCGTCCACCAGCAGCTGTGTTGTTGGAGCTGTCCATCATCTCCAGAAACTGGCGGCGGTGGTCGACGAGGTTGTCAGCGGCCGCCAGATGCTGCTGCAGTGGCGGCGGCGGCGAGCAGAGACCGGCGGCTGGCCATGAGGCGCCGGGACCAGTAGTGCCTTGCTGCTCATTTTCTCCTTTACCCTTGTGGAAAACTCTGATTCCGCACTCGCTTCCTGGCGCGCGAGGCGAGGCAGTGCCCTGCGAGCGGCAGGAGGTGGGGTCCACAGTCCACACGCCCACGCGTGATTTCTCTGCTGCGGCCCCCACGCGGATTTTTTTCTTTTTCATTTTTTGCTACAGTTAAGTTTTTCCATATCATTTTGTATTAGTTAATATTTGTTTGCGTATAAGTATGTGCATAAATTCTTTAACAACATTCTCGTAAGGTTACGTCAAACGCTATGCGTATAAGTTGTGTATATCATGAAAATTTTACACAAAATTTATCACGTAAGTTGTTGGCAGAAAAAAAAATTATACGTATAAATCGTGTATATAACTATAAATGTGTAAAGTTAAAAAACTCAAAGTTGTACTTTATAAATTGTACATAGAAATTGTACGTATATGTTTTGCATACCATCAAAGTTGTGCTAAAAGTTATCTCATAAGAAATTATTACTACAAAATTATGCGTCGAAGTTATGTGTATAAGTTGTGATATTTCAAAAATGAAAAGCTGCAGTAATTAAAACTTTCTAAAAGAAATCGGATGGGGTGGAGTGGGCTGTTGGGAGGATCGGTGGCTGCTGGCGCGCGCGCGTTAGTTAGCAACGCCCTAAGTATAGTACACAGTATACACGTACAGTTACACACATAATTAAGTTCGTTGTTACCTCGGGTGGTGGCGGATTACCATGAGACGTGGCAGCAAGCGGAACTCGTGCATGACCCAGCCACTCTTTCTTCCATTGGGGGCGCGCCCAAAGTAGAACACCAGCGTCTTCCTCGTGCCAATCACCATCCCAGCTGCTGCTGCTGCTGCAGGCTCCTGGTGATCATGGTGGTGGATCACCTTGTCCTTGCCGGTGGCGTTCCAGTAACCAAGCTTGGTTGCCCGGTTCGTGCGCGAGCCCGTCGCGTACTTGCGGTCTCGATAGCTGAAGAAGTACCACTCGTTGCCGCTGACCTTGGCCGCCACTGAAACAAGACAACAAAGGAGCATGTCACACTCGTGCGATCGAGTAGCTTAGCTAGCTCCGATCCCAGGGCTACTACGAGACTACGAGAGAGTACGTATACCGGGGAGCTCCCAGGGCTCGCGCTCATGGAGGTCAACCTCGAAGACCATGGTGGTCGCCGGCGGTTGCTGCTGATGCTTGGTCTGCTGGTTATCGGCGACCTTGGCACGCAGGTAGTAGGAGATGAGCTCGACGTCGGTGGGGTGGAACCTGAACCCGGGGGGCAGCCTCGACTCCACATCCCTCAGCAGCCCAATCACCGGTCGCCGGCGATCCATCGATCTCTGATCGATCTCGGCATGCAGAATCCCTCTGCTGTCTCTACTCTAGCTCTCTCTCTCTCTCTATAGAGTACGTACGCTTTTAAAAGTTAATCACGCACGACTAGTGCATCTAGCTATATATCATGCTGTCTCAATCTCGACCTACAGTTTGTAAGATGTTCACCACCTATATGTGCAAGTATTACTTAAGAGCTGATGACTAGGGTAGATAGGGTTTGGCCCTACGTACGTTAGTACGTTATTATCACTTACCACGAATATCACACGATGAAACTATAGCCGCCCCTATAATTTGCTATAACTATTTGAGGTAGTATATTGCTATTTGTACCCATACACATTTTATTAACCACTATAACCCACTATATATAGCTTCATTTAGCTCGCTATTAGCTATTTTTAGAGTCTAGCCGCTAACGAACCGGTCCCTATATATTTAGAATCATATGGATGGAAATCGTATGCAACTTAACACTGCACAGTTCCTTAGCTTGCTCCATGTAGTAATTACCTCCAACATAATATACACATGGTCAATACTTCAAGGCTTAATATAACGCTCAGCCAATTATTCAGTTTATTTGCGGGGTACAATTGGACATCAACGAGACCATTATCTTTGTCGGCAACTGCTTAACGCACCCATTTCCAGCTCCGATCCCGTCGTGTGCTAGCGAACAAACTCACTTTTCAACTGTCTAGAAAACTTGTGACTGATGTTGAGGCCTGAAATTAATTAAAGTACGTATCTTGAGGTGAGATATGGTAAAAAAATTCGAGGAGATCAAGCTGGCCGAATGAATGTACCACCAGTAGGATTGGGCCAAATTTCTCCAATAAACGATTCTGGTCCACTATGATCCATGTTGTTGTCTCGAGATGTGTGTGGTACCAGCCCATTGCGATGTAACCCGGCAGGCCCATGTAAAAGCCCACGGCCCCAACCTAACAGCGCGTCGCCCATTTCGTTCGCACGCTATGTATAGAAGACACGCGCACCCAGCAGCAGCGGGCCGCAGCTTCCCTGGCGATCCATCTCCCATTCTCTCCACTCCGCTGCTGCTTCCGACCGGTCGGTGAGCGAGGTGCGGCGCGGATGGAGGCGGGGAGGGACCACGGCGCCAAGCGCATGCGCGCCGCCATGGTAATCCTGCGAGCTCTACCACAACCTCCACGCCCCCTTCCGCCTTCAATTTCTCCGTGCTTGTTGTTTGATCTCGTCGCGATCTGCTGCGAATTGCTTGGATGGGGCTTTTTTTCCGCGGTCTCATGATGAGTTTGGAGAGGTGCTATTGCTACTTCGAATTTGGAGTTTGCGTCTGGTTCGGAAGCATTTGGAATCGGGGATCGAGACTGGTGCCGTGTTTTCCTTGAGTTTGATGGAATCAGTGCGGGGGGTTTTGTTCCCTTTGCTCGCGTGTTCGCCGTGCGCTTTGGTTGTCGGTCGGTAGGGTTTTGAATCGTCTGGGGTTTTGGATTCGAAACCTGACTTCGCAATCTGTGGATGCGTGGTCGCAATCCAGTTGTTGAATTGGGGCTCTAACTCCAATATCGAGCCATGAGCACCATTGGGGATTTCGACTACCGACTCTAAATGTCCAGTTCAGTGTGGGTTTTCAGTTTCATCGTCAGATTTTACTCTCAACTTTTTTTGAGCTGCAGCTGTTAGGCCAACTTGATGCGTTATAATCCGTACCCTGTGTGACTCGATGCAGAGCAACGAGGTGGGCACGACGAGCCAGGGGAGCGCCGGCGGGGGCGTGGCGGCGTCCTCCGGACTCGCCGCCATGACCGCGGCCGCGACGGAGACGGAGGAGGGGGAGGAGATGGCCGTGGTTGCGGCGGAGGCGGAGGAGCAGATGGGGTCGGCGGAGACGGAGGACCACATCCAGCGCATCCTTGCCGCCATCGACAACTACACCCGCCAGGTTCGCCCAAGAGATCAAGCGACATTGAGTGGATGGATGCCCGGAGATGCTCATGCGTACGTGCTTGTGCGCAGGTGTCGGAGATGCTGGATGCTGGGCGCGCGCTGTTCAAGGACCTCGCCGCCGACTTCGAGGAGCGCCTCTGCTCGTGAGGATCTCACCCTTGGTCAATTCCTTGGCCGTTGCCGGTTTGCTTGCCGGAATCGATAATGGTCCCTTAACCACCGTACGTGCAGGATCCACAGGGAGAGGTTGGAGCGGTGGGAGGAGGAGATCCGTGAGCTGCGCGCCCGTGACGCCGCCAACGAGCAGGCCCGCGCCCTCCTCCACAACGCCCAGCTGCACCTCCTGCACACCGTCCGCGACTAGCCGAGGTCTCCGTCGCTTTCCATTTCGACCCCCCCTGCTTCAGCTGCTCCGTTCCGTTCCATCTCATACTAGGCGAGGATGCTGTGTGGAGGTTTTGGTTCATGTAGCAACTTACCTGCAAATCCCTGTTACCCTATCTGTCCAGTTTGATGTATATACATGCATGGATCAGGCAACAATTAGCTACCAGTTGCACATCTGAATGGTAGGATTAAGAAATGATCTTGTTTAGGCTGCAATTGCCATACAACAAAACTGGTTCTACAAATCCTAGATGTATGTCCAGTGCTGAGATATGCTACATCACAAACCATTGTGGTTTCTATGGGCACAGCATGTTCAGGCGTAAGGATTGCACTATTTCAGAAAGTAATTTCTGTTGGCACGTCGTGCAGCGGGTGCCCCTTCATGTTCCTCTCCATCACCCTCCTGGCCAGGGACACCTGCTTGCCCACCGCGAACACGAACGCCTTGCCGTTGCCGGACGCGCCGCGGGCCGTCCGCCCAACACGGCGCACGTACTCACTTGGATCGCGGGGGTAGTCGAAGAGCACCACGTGGTTCACGTTCGCAAAGTCGATGCCTCGCGACGCCCTGCCAGCCATCAAATGGAACATCAGCGCTGAAACGATGGCTGCAAAGGAGAAACTATAGCAGAATGCAGTTAAGCTGATGCACACCTATCCGTGCACACAAGGAACATGGAGTCCGCCGTTTGTTTGTTCAGGAACTCTTTGATGTTCGCGATGCGCTGGGCCTGATCCAACGCGGCATGGAAGGGGAGAACTTTGATTTGCGAGGCTTTCCTGTCAAGCCGCCTCAACACATTCTCAACCTTTCTGCATGTCTCGATCTGGCAACAGAAAAACACACTCATGATATAGTTATCAAAAACACTGTGGTCTGTTATGTCTGCCGTGATCAATCCATAAGGATATTAGGGAGAGGGATTACCTTGTTGCAGAAAATAATTGTTTTGCGAACAGGAGATTCCTCGAGTATCTTTACAAGCGCCGATTTCTTGTTCGAAAAGGCTGTTTCTGGATTCTTTTCTTCATTGTCATCTCCACTGCAGTCCACAAGGATCTGCAGTTGAGCCAATACAGATGTAAGAACTCTAAGAAAACAATGACGCATCGTATCAAACAATCTGCAAAATGTATATATGAAGTGGCCAATAACTAATCTGACATCCAAGATGAATTCCCTAGAGGCTCTTCAGAAAGCATATGTCACAGAATGAATGAAAGGTAAAAAAGAATGAGGAAAGTGAGAAATGCCCCACCTCTTCAAGGCGAGAGCTTGTTCGGTGCACACCAGGTCCCATGATAACCTCACAGTCAGGAAATGTTTCAACAACCTTGTTATAGATGTCAAGAGGAAGTGTCGCAGTCACGAAAAGATATTGTGTTGTCACTGGTGCAACAGTAATCAATTGATGAAGCACTTGCTCAAAACCTTCTTCACCAAATAAAATGTCCACTTCATCCAACACAACACTGCAAACAGAGAACCTCGATTTTATGCTGACAAGTTAACCCATGCTTTTGGTTCATATCTATCCTTCTGCGATGCAAAGTTCAAAGAACGAAAATATGGAAAAAGATAACGAAGATCCATACCATCTAAGGCTAGACAACTGCACAAAGCCTTCCTGAAGCAGATACAAGAAACGGCCAGGTGTTGCTATAAGTACATCAAGCTCTTGCTCAAGGCTTTCTAACTGTGTCTTCTGTCGAAATCCTCCGGTTGCCACCATAGACCTAAATGGAACCCCAGATTTTGATATCAACCGGCAATTGTTGAGGACCTGAGATTAGAACAGAAGGCTCAACTGGCAATTCCACATCTTTAAGTATCAGAAAAAAAAAGGAAAGCATTAAACAAAAAACGTACCTGAGAAGCAAGTTCAGCAGTAGGTGTCAACACTATCACCCTGGGATTCCTAGGAGATGATTTATGGAGCCCCTGAACCTCTTCGTTCCTTAAATTTTGTACTATAGGGCAAAGATATGCCAGTGTCTTGCCAGACCCACTTTGATCAGCAATAACGCAACTCCTCCCCTCCAAGATAGGACCATACGCCAGAGCCTAATATAGTTAATCATGCAGTTAATAAAGCATGACTAGGCACATGCGTGCACGGATACAAGAATTCAGCACACAAGAGATTAATGGCTGACGGTTAAGGATAAGTGCACGTATACAGAAATACAGGATGTTTTTCCTCACAACAAAAGAGACAAAACTTAAGGTGTCTCCCGAAACAGAGCATGTTCTTTTGACAGTATTTACCTGGATATGTGATGGACGAGGGAAATCAAAATTTCTCAATGCACCTAGAATTTCATCGCTGCAGCCAATCTCCTTAAAGGATCTGCGACTGAAAAATCCACTGTCCAAAGGACCTTTTCTTTTAGGGAAGTCTAGAGGCTCCCTTTGCTTTCGAGTCTGTCGTCCATAAGTAACATCAGTAATGCTACCCCATCCTTTGGGACCAGAAGTAGCTTCTGAACCTGGGGAGTCCAAATCATCACCTTTGTATTGGCTCAAAACAGAATTCAAAGAATGTCCACCTCGAGTCCTTTCATTTCTGGAGTTACTGTTCTGTTTTGCATGGCGTGCTGAGTCTGAGACAGGCTTTCTTCTTTCAAAGTAGCTTTCCTCTTCATCGGAATCATCGAAAGAAGATTCATCAAATCGGTTGGTGCTTGAGCGATTAGAACCCTCTCTCTTGAGCTGAGCTGATCTTGTAACCAAGGATTTTATTTTCTGCGCCTTCAACCTGCCAAAATTCCCTATACCTGTACCTCCCCCACTACCTGTAGTGTGAAACACAGCTTAGCTTTAGCCTTTAGCAGAAGTGAAATTCTGACGATACCACACCAGAGAGGCAAAACAACACAAGCATTACAGGTTGCAGGATTATTTATCCAAATACACCCCTGACATACATCAAAGTTCATGATTTTACCCCAAGGCTGTCATTTTAACTAGGACTGAGGTCGACCGATGGCGCACACAACGGCATGAAACAGCATTCGCTAAAGCTGAAAATTCAGTGCACTAGAGGCAGCATGGATGAAGAAAGAGCGTGGTTGTTTGAATTCTAAATGCTCAATTGGTGCACTCAGTCGGCTACAAGCATGAGCCCTGGGGTTAAGCGGTGCTCTCAAAGGGTGTGAGCGAGTGTAACCTCTGCTGGGGCGGTCGGTGGTCCTGGAGAGCACCGCTGGGGACGGCATGGCGACCTCGTCGCCGTCGTCGGTGCCGCCCCACACGATGACGCTGCGGCCGGTGGCCCGGTCCACCAGGCGGTACGCTCCTGGGGTGTCCATTGGCACCTTGTCGTAGCCGCGGGTCTCGTCCCCCTCCGCCGTGGCCGCCGCCGCCCAGCTCCGGCGGGAGCCGGCGCAGGAAACGGAGACGGAAGTCCGCAGGGAGGCAGGGTGGCGGAGCATCAGGGGAACCGCGCGGGCCTGAGCCCCCGCCACCTCCATCTCTCTCTCTCTCTCTCTAGTCTCTCCTCCTCGGCGTCGTCGTCCTGCTCTCCTCCTGCTCGCTGCCGCCTCCTATAGTCCTATCCGATAAAGAAAGATATTCCTACTCCATTTCCATTTCATTATATTGGGCCACACAGTTTGCCTTATGGGCCTTCGCTTCGTGCGCGCGTCTCCTTCATGGGCTGCTTTTATTTGCTGCGATTTTTTCTTCTTCTTCCTTGGAGAGCCAAATTCTCAACTTCCCAATTCCCATGCCAAACACAGCAAGATAACCAAAAGAAAATTTACAGAGTGGCTTGCAGTACAATTCTTCTCTCAACCTTAAAAAAAAGGAGATCTCAACCTGAAACACGAATAAGCACCAAACACGAGTAGAGTAGCATGTCTGCGACATGCATACTTCTCTGTTGGTATGGATATGGAAAACAATGCAAAAGGGATTTTATACAAAATTAGCCAGCCTGCCAGTATAAAAGGAAGAGCCAATAGCCAAAGCCAACCCAAAAGCTATTCTGGTTGCCTGCCTCCGCTGAGCTCCTACCTTAACAGAACACAACCTAACTAAGTGTTCCTGACTCTTTGCTAGTAATGTTCTTGCTAATGTAATTGGCATCTAACTAATCTAGATTAGAGCTAGCCAATGATCTGTGAGGGAACACCAGCCTAGACCTTGATCACCTCCAGACCTTGACGCATCCATCACGCGATGCGGACGCAAGCAAGCCTGTGGCAAGACATCCATCCAAATCTAACACATAGCAATCGTGAGCCTGCACAGACTCCACCTTGTTCTCCGCAAAGTTCCACAGTGTGATGGTCTGCACATTTTCCACCCCAGCCAGCAAGACAAATGAAAATGTCACCAAAATACTCAAGAAATTATCACACACAAAAAATCATTCTGCAAGAACAATGTGATCAGAACGATGGAAACTAAAGACAAATATTGATACCTCGTATCCCCCAATGACCAACGTGTTTGGATACTTCGGATGGAAGCTGCACGAGCGGAAATAGCCGTTCTGGTTTAGCTCACGGACAGGTTGTCCGTCTGTAGACCAGACCCTCGCACAATTATCACTGACACAAGCCAAGCAATTGATACGTTCGTTCCAGCATATGGAGTGCAAAGGTTTGTTATCCCTGTTACCCTGCATATTTTGGGCACCTCCATTTTGAACCAAAGCAGGAAATAAATGTGATTTTAAAAATGCACACGCGTACTCACCTGGAAACACATGCACCTTTCATCCGTCTCGACATCAGTGATGTTCACAGTGTGTCCAATAGCTGAAGCAAGAATGTTGCCATGAGGGTGGAACCGTACTTTTGCTTTACCTGTCTGCACGATCAGATAAAAGCATACATGTCAGAGGACTAATATGCAATTATTACATTGGAAATTGAAACTGGGAAGACATCGGACCTACAGCTTTAGAGATGCGTCTTGGGTTAGGTTGGCCTATTTTCCAGTAAAGAACCTTTCCGCCATCATCACACGAGCAGAGGAGTGAAGTATGCTTCGGATTAAAATCTACTGAACTGACCTGAGTGTTATGCCCCGTGAAGCTCTGGGCCTGGACACAATAATCATCACCCTGTGACAAGAAAAGGGTACTCATTTCAATAATCATCTCCATGACTAGCATATGGACAGATCAGAGTAGTTTTGCTACCTGAGATGTGTCCCACAGTCGCATAGTTTTATCAGATGAAGCTGTTGCAAGCATGGCTTCATTCCGATGAAAGCTGATATCTGTGATGAAGCTAGAGTGTGCTTCCCAACTGCGGTGCTCTAAATTGTTTCTGAGATTCCAAATGAAAACCTAGCAAGTTTCATAACAGAAGTTTATAATGATAGAAGAAATTACTGTGTAAATGCAACAGTACATGTTAAATGCACCAGCAGGTAATAACATGACAAATTTCCCTAATTCCCCTAACATGAAAAATTTTCGTGAGCTTTTTTGGAGTCTTCATCTTATAAACAATGAACACCTTCTTCATTTCATTAATTCATAAACTGCAACCAATATTGGATTATTGAATGTGCTGGACATCAAAATCCATATAATTTCTCAGACAGTGCAAGCTTAAATACCAAACAAGAACGGCCAATCCTACCATGAAACAAATATTCAGAGATTAGTAAAGAAGCAGGATCTGCCAACCAATCAGTATTCTCCATTCCAAAGTTTTGCAATTCACAATGACTCAAATTGCACACTTTACCTTGTTTTCGTCTCCAGCACTAGCCAGCAATGCCCCATCTGAAGAAAAATCACAGCAAAAAATCTTTTTGCTACTGGCTTTCAGACTTAAAACTTCCTCGATGATGATTCCTGGATGTGTACCAAGTACTTCATATCATTATATTTCTTGGATATATATACAGTGGTGAATGTGGTGTTTTCTTTATCTGATTCTTTTTAAAGAAACTAGTGCTTTCAATAATTCTTTAAATGTAGAAAAAATACCCATTGTTTTCTTCGTAACAACATCCCCTGATAAATCAAGCATGTCATCTGCACATTTTCCATACTGGCAAGAAAGCTTTAGTGATCACCATGTACATCATACAGCTTTTCGATAACAAATATGAATGTTTACTGGAGCAATGTTTATTAGCATAACAGAACTTCTGCCCAACATACTGCAGCAATGTTTATTAGCACGACAAAAATTCTGTCCAATATCTATGCAGTGTTAGTTTTACTTCACAACAATATAAATCATAACCTCACGAAAAGCATACGAAAGAAACTAAAGAAAACAGTAAAATATAAAAGGCAATATTTGTAGAAACTTACAGGTGGCTGTTGATACGGTTGCGGCATATGCCTGGGGGCAGTCCTATAGTATGTGCTGGTGTAAGAAATAATTACTGTGAATATAATTGGAGAATGATGGAAATGTAGATGAAATTTATTAAGGAAATTTAGCAGAACTACAGGTGTTACCTCTTATAGACATGTGAATTTACTAGGTCCATCCTGCCAACACCAGGGAGTTGGTGGAACTCTTGAGAATTCATCTGGGGTGAATCAGCAACAGGATCCTGGTGCATTGTATGGTTGAATATGCCATCATTTGATCTATTTGCATTGGCAAGAGTAGCAGCACTTTGCTGAATTTGCTCCTCTGCTTGACTGAAGTGGTTGCCCACCTCCAATGGTTTTTGCTCTGGTGCATGCCCCTGGATCAAGTTAGAAGTTAAACTTTAGAGAAATGTGTCAATATTTTATTTTTAAAAAACACAATCCTAAACTCCTTCAGAAGGGCCTATATTGTTTCAGTGCACAAATACATCCTATTAGAAAACAGGCAAGGGGGATGCTAATTACTTACTTCCGGGCATGCCGGATCACCTGGACTTGAAATGAAGGTTGGCCAAAATATAGACCACCAATCAGAGAGGAATCCTCCAGGAACATCAATTTCTGACATGTATAAAAAAACATAGTCCCATTAAGAGATATCATAGTAACTAACTTGAGGATAATTAATGAACAATTCCAGGTAATCTGGCTCTATGTAAGATATTTGGGTAGCTCAGAATAAGCATATCTACACCAGATGATGAAATTTACAGATGGCTGTTGTTACAGATGATTACCGATAATCATAATTTCAGATGTACAATGGGAAGAGACCCATTTGTTAGGTAACAATTGTATTCCATAAAACAAGCAACTATGCTCGAAGCCACTTTTTCTGGAATGATCAAGAAATGAGTCAAAATAATAAAACTATTGGAAAATGATGTTATCTATTACAGGACAAAATTCCATTATTTCTTTAAGTCCCATCGAGAAAATTAACGAGTTGGGGATGAAGACAACAACAGAAGCTTAAGTGCACATGAAAATGGTATTTTGGGAGGATGTCTGTGAAGGTGATAACCATTTTGAATAATAAGTGCACATCATGGTCATGAAGGTAATTACTTTGAGGATCAGTTGCAAATGGCTTTACTTCAGTCTCTTTCACAAAGGCTTCAGCAGTTGCGAGCAGATTGCGTTGGATCAGGTAATCGTAAATGTAGACATCCAGCCTATGAAGGAAAGAATTAGTAAAATTTGAAATAAACTCAATGGCTACTCATGAAGAAAATGGAGAATAAAAATAATTCTGTAGGCATGCACATCCACAAAACCAATGAACAAGCTAACATTATTGGTAGTCTGAACAGACAAGATAAAAGCACTGAAACACAGACGCACATTAAAATAGTGTAAACTACCACCTCTGCTTTATAAATTTGTTTGGTATGCATATGTAGGAAGCACAAAACCTAAGTACAAGATTTTACCGAATTGGATATTTACCATTAGATAAATGTAATAATTGATCTGTGCAATGGCTACAGGTTTGATATATATGATTCCACTAAATGTTACTCAAATAGCAGTATGCCGGCTGGGCATGTGGACTGGATAAACATTATCAGATGAAGGGACTAACATGAATAGATGCATATCAGTGACAATAGTTGCACAACTAGTTTAACAAGGGAATGCAAAAAGATCTTCAACAACTTGGCAAGTTGGCATTAGTAGGTAAGTAATGCTCAAAATGCAATATAAACTTCTTTCCTCTTCTCAAGCTTAATGAAGGGCAATTCCATAAAAAGATGCTCAAAATGGCAAGTCATCACATACTCAAAAAAACTTTATTTAGGAAAACTGCATCTGGATTTATGATGAGTGCAAACATTGATACCTCGGACATGATACAACAACGAACATAAGCTAACAGGTCCCCATTTTTTTTTAAAAAAAAAACTCACTCTGTAGTGTAAGGTGGAGGAGGTAGAGATACCTCCCTGTCCATGGCTAAATAAGCTCACCGACCTGCAACTGCACCAAAGAAAGAAGAAACAAATGAATAATTAAGCAAATAAGCACAACAACACCTTCTTTTTGAAATAAAAGAGAGACCAATACATCTTCTTTTTTTAAAAAATAATGACCAGTCAGTTATAAACACCACCCCCCCCCCCCCCCCGGCTTGCAAAGTAATGTGTTACTAAACTGGCAGATGGAATAATCGTTGAAGCATGATACAGTGGTAAATTTCAGAAAACTGCTTCACATTGGTAATGATCGATGAAAGTAGCCTTCATAATTAATTAGCCACCAAACACTTGACAGAACTCCACCGCGCAAACAACATGCAAAGCACCCAAACTTTAGAGAGAAAGCTCGTGTGTCAGCAGCCAGGCCGGAAAAACAATAGCTATGTACCTATCGACTGTACATCGTGTCGAATCAACCAAATAAGCATTGGGTTTCGCATCAATACTCTGTTCATCCGAACCCTAGCAATTGATGTAGTAGTACACTTATCCAGACAATAAAATAAACATCAGATTGAGATAGATGATTAACCTGGTGAGGCAAATAGAGCGAGCACAATATTAGCTCGATCGCCCCCGACGGCTATGTCGGAATAGGTGGAGAGACCTGTTTAAAAACCCCCCCACCAAAAATCCAGGAGCCCTCACCAAATTTCGAGAAGCGCGATCCGATAAAGCAGCATGCATGGAAAGCGGTTATCAAGCTAATCCGATCCAAAGCCATCCCATCCCCGCAACCGAGGTCTCCACCACATTGCGTTATCCGAATCGAGCCGATCGAGGAATGCCGAAACCCACGCGATTGCCCGGACGTAATCGATCAATCCCCAATCTGGCCCGCCCAAATCGCCCGGAGAGACCCGCTCGACAACCCACGGGGATTGGCGGGAGAAGCGAACTCACCTCCTTCTATGCTGGGCGGATGAGGGGCAGGCCCTGGCCTTGGGCTTCGGTGAGAAGCGATCGCCGCGCGAGCTGCTGCTGCTGGGAGGAACATTGGTGGTGGAGGACTGGAGGGGAGGGAGGAAGGGGAAGAAGCCGCGAGCGGAGGGTATTTATATGTAGTGCTGCCGCGGGCTTGCCGCTTTTGTTTGTGGGCTGGGAAGAGACAGCTCCTTTCTGTAAGCCTTGTATAAAAAAAAACGAAATTCCTTTCTGTAAGCGATTCGGTTGGGCTCGCAGCCCGCCCCGTCGCACATTCATCGTGTGGGCCTTTCGTCGCTGGGCCGAAGGCCATTTTTATTTATAGCATCTCGAGGCCGAAGGTGACGAGGAGATTGCTTGCTTACGATCGGAATTTTCATCTGAAAAGAAATCGGATTTTCGACCACCGCCTCCAACGGTTAGAAATACGGGAAGGTCACCCCTCCCCTGCCCTAGCCGCCACAGGAAACCAGATCAAGGAGAAGAGAGATCCAATCAAGAAAACAACAGGTAATCCCACCGATCCTGTCCCTGCGTCTCCCCACATCGTCCCCGGCGGCGAGGCCCCGCGGCCAGGCCGCGGGGAGGCTCGCCGCCGTCTTCCTCCCCACCTTCTTCTCCGGCGAGGCCCTGCACAGACTTTTCTTCGGGCGGGTCGGCGCTCGGTCGGCCATGCGCACCGGCGAGGCCCCGCGCCAGGTGCGCGGTGGATTCCTCGTCGGCCGCGTCGGGGTCTTCGCCGGCCGCGTCGGAGATTGGATCATTCTCCTGTTGTCAAGGAGACAAAGGATACCTGTTTCAACTGTCGTTCTGATGCATAATTGATTATTCTCTTCCCAGTTTCGTTTGAAGTGGCTGTCTGAAGTGCCTCTAGCCAAGTTCCATTTTGTTTTGGTCACGTGTTCTTGTTTACAGTAATTCCTATCTATGCTGAAATTCCTACGATCGGTTGCGTTATATATATTTTTCTCGCCTCTGAATATCTTAAAAATTATCATGCATATATTACCACTCTTAGCTGCTGTGTGTATCATGTCAGTCTTGTTTTAGAACAAATTCGTGGCAAATTCTGCCTGTATTACTCCTACCTGGTACCTGCTGTATCTCTTTGATTGTAATTACCATGATATTAGATACCTGTGTGGGTTTAAGAGTCAAATTTAACTAAAGACACACATGAATGCATGCTGTCGATTTCTGTATATTAGGTTTCACATTATCTCTGCAATGATTGCAGGTATTGCAGGTGCAGAAGACGAAGGAAATGGAGCCTGCAAACTTGCGTGACTACATTATCCATGGCGAGAGCTGGATTGCTTTGAATTCTTACATGGATACTCTCCAGGGAGGCCCTCTTGTTGCAGATGCTCCCAAAGGCCAGGAGGAGGGGTATCTCCCAAGACGCCTTCACCTGAATGCTCAAAAGACCATGTATCTCTCCATTCGGTTGCTGCTGAGTGTCATACGAATTGGCCGCTGCCCGCGCAACTTAACTGTCAACAGCATTGTGCTAACCCGCCCTGATTTCCGTCCAAGATTTGTTGGCAATGTGGACTTTGAGCAGAACCCTGATAATCCAACTTGTGATGCAGCAATGTCTGCCTTAGCAGGAATCTTTGAGAACATCCTGTGGTACTGTTTCTTTTTTCGCCCTACTGCTGTTTCTATTTTGCCATGTTGCTGTTTCTTTCTTGCCCTACTGCTGTTTTTGTATTATAGTGCTGTTTATTATTTGCCTATTATGTTCACAGTCAGTGTGCTGCTTTTCTTTCTTATGGCCTAATGTACTGCTATCTTTTTGGCCTATTCGATCAGGAGTCATCTGCCTGAGGACGAGTCTGTACCTGACGAAGTGCACAACTTGCTCTATCTTATGCGTCAGCAGGACAGCTTCAAGTTGACAGAGGCAATTCAATATCATTCCTGCCTGGTCCCCCTGGAGAATAGAGGGCATCTCTTTCTGAAGGAATATCAATACACAGTTGATATCCTGAGGAAGATTGAGCCGTTAAATTTCAGATACGTGATGACTCAGCTTGTGTACCCGAGACATTGGAAAATCATAGCAGAATCCAATCCTTACGTCCAAGCTGTGATTGAGAGGTATGAATACACAGTATCTTGTTTGTTTACTTTCGTACCAAGCTAACCTGGAGAACCCAGATATGTTTATTAAATTGCAATTCTGTTTTACTCCCCTATTTTCATCCTTTCAGTCATCCAGGAGATTGATTTATGTCTTTTCTGTTATTATCTCTTGCCCAATTTTCTTTAGATGTTTTTGTCACGGGCTCACTAGCAAAGGAGATGATTTATGTCTTTTCTGTTATTATCTCTTGCCCAATTTTCTTTAGATGTTTTTGTCACGGGCTCACTAGCAAAGTTCGAAATATCTGATACTATGTGAACATTCCCTTGTACAAGACCATTTAAAAGTTTGTTAACTGTTACTCTGCCCTTTATCGAGTTAACAATCTGAGTAATATCCTCACGGATGTGATGGAATATCTATGCTCATGTATCCTTTTTATTTTTTATTGAAGTTTTCCTTATGCATAGAGGACCTGCTTCATTTAACCTATGATAATACGGCTCACTGGATTTCATTAAAATTTCAGGGGCGACTATGACTCTCTAAGAAGCAAGGAGTCTACCTGTACTCCACTTGAACTTCTCAAGCATGCCCCCACCTGCCACTGCCTCCAGGACTTTGCCAACAAGTGTGTGCCGCATGGCCTGGGCTTTGAGCCTAAGGATATGAACCACGCCCTGTACATAATGTCCGAGCACTTACTAGCCTCGCTCCAGCTGGCTCTCCACCGTGTAGGCCATCTCGCCTGCCTACGAACCGGCTTCCTATTCCCCTGGAATTAAAATGTAATCGGCGAACACTGGTGTAGTTAGTTATATAGATACTACAGAATTTATACATTAGGTCTGTTATACATTACTGTATATGGCTGAAAGCTCGTTTTGTTTTTTGTAGTAAGAATATATATCTCGACACTCAGATATATTAAAGGACTAAAGAACGTTGAGTTGGAAATAGTGTATCTGGTCAGTGTCAGTAGTGTCTTCTTTGGAGTGTGATCAGTAGCTCCTGGTTCTCAACTATAGACATGTTCTCTTCTGCAGAACCATCAGGTTCTGTAGTCAAGGAATCGATCTGAACCCCTTCGAAAGACCATGAATTAGAGTTGACTGTGTGTTCAGTGGAGTAGATTGCAGCTCCCTTTCGAGGTCAGATAACTCCTTTGATGTTCTGATAACCAAGAGACTAGTTTTTAGACACTATATTATAACAGACTGTGTGTTTAACAGGATGTTACCATAAAAAGACAAGAAATTAAGTGAACACCAGCCACAAGGAACAATAGAAAAATTGTAACAAAGAAACTGTTCCAAGAAGTGTTGCTACTCTTATTGACCGTGCAGCAGTTGAGAGACCATAGTATTAGCAGTAAAACATGCTAGCGCACACAGCCGCACACCAATTTAGAGAAACAGGACTAACCAATTTAGAGAAACAGGACTAAGGAAGAGGAATTTATCAGAAGATATACTATGCGTTTCAGGAAGATACTCTCATAGGTATGATTAAATTCAGACAATTTCACACTTAATGAATACAACATAATTAACACCTCTAGGTACCTGATGAATGCAGCATAATTAGCATACAAGCTCTGACGCAGCTCTTCACCTGATTCATAGCAAGAACCTGGACTTCAAGTACCTGGTGAATATTACAGTACCAAGTAGACTAAGTGGCCATGCTCTATTACACAGTTACGGAAATTTGAACTACTCTAAATTTGAACTCAAATGAAACTCCATCTAGATCATGCAACCCATCTAGGAGTAGCGGTTGTAATTGTATTGCCCTTGCATCTGCTAATAGTAACAAGTCATTTTATAATTTCCTTTACTTATTTCATTTTAGGAATCTCGATATCTATATTCGTTCTTGAACCATCTCCACCTCAAGTTCTCGGAGTACGAGAGAACAAGAGAAAGAGACTGCTGGAAGTACAAAAGAATAAGAGAAGCCCCAAATTATGGAGCAGAACATTTTGAGCATGTGTAAATGACAGTACATGCAGGAGTAACTGAACTGAACTGACAGTACACATGTTAACTGGGCATAGCTTGCTTATGAATGTGAAATGCTGCTTTTCAGAGATTAACTGAACTGACAGTGCACAGGTTAGCTGAGTATAGGTACTTACCAGTATTAGAATAAGCAGTACTCCCAATACTACTCCATTAAGCATTTTCAGTTTGGCAGTAGATGAAAGCATTTTCAGGAGTATAAGAAATGAAAGCAATAGGATGTACTGAACCTGAACTTGGTGACAACAATAATAGGTTGTCACTCAAGAACATGTGCACTACTCCAGCTAGTTTAAGTAACAGCAATCATTTATAGGAACATGGAAAGAAATAAGAAAACTTAGAACTATAAATGTACTCCCAGTATGTACCAATGCAGGTGCCTGAATAGCATTTAGCAGTACAATTCCCAGTAATTATTCAAAATGACAATGTTACTGCAAAATACCCAAAAAAAAACACTAGCAGTGACACATCTACCACAGGTAAGTACCTATGTACACCATATTACTTGACCTTGGCACTCGAAACAGCCATGACCAGGGTGAGCAATACAGGGTGTTAAATTTACACAAGGTGGTGTGAAGTTTTTACCTAACAAAACCATTGTGCTAATGACCCAAAACTACCCTGTTTGCCAATATGGACAATACAAAATGATTCAAGCAACAAAATGATGACCTCCTCCTATCTACTGTTTGGTTGGAAACCGACCTCGATTTAATCCGCAACTCAATTGTGGCGAGCACGAGGAGGCAGCATAGCAAGACAACAACGGGTAGGCCTAAACTGAGGGGAACCACATGTCAGCTTAGAGCTCTTCTAAGATAGGTTCAATCATAGCACTAGCTAGCAGTCATATTACATTCTCTCAAGTTCTAAGCTTCATGTACATGCATTCATAATCGGTTATTAGATAGAGAAGAATGGAGGCACGTCCGAACATTTTATTTTCCAAGGAAACGCTAACTGCACATGATTTCGATAATAATAAATAATAATAATAATAATAAAAGGTACAATATCTTATATGTTATACATAGAGCAGAGCGTGGAGCCTAGTGGCATGGAGTACCATTCATCTTTGCGTATCAGCAACTGCAGTTCTGGGGTGACCTCGACGGCGCTGAAGGTGATAGCTTGGCGTGTTAGCCTGACCAAGTTGGTCATGTTGTTGGTCACGAAAGGTTTGTAATTATATATATATCCGGTATCGATGAGCATAGAAATGCAAAATCTGCCGCCTCCAAAGTAAGCAAGGCTGGCGGTTTCGAGGACTGGGCGATATCCGAGCCTGGAGAAACGGGCCTCCGGCCAGGACTTGATGATCGCCGGCGGCCTGGCCTCCATGTCAACGGCGCAGAAGTGGCCTCCTTCCTCTTTGGAGCAGAAGCCGAAGAGCAGCTGCCGGCTGTCGCCCAGAAAATCAGGGACCAAGATCGCCTGGCCCATCATGACAGGCAGCTCCCAGGTGCCTTCCTTGTGCCACCGGCGGCGCGCGGTGTCGAAGGTGAAGGTGCCTTCGCCGCAGATAGAGACCCATATGTGCGCGCCGGCGACGAAACATGCGGAGAAATACCATTCTGGACTGGAGAGGAGTGGTGGATCCGGGATGGGGAGCCAGGCCCAGCGCCGGCGGTTCTCCTCCTCCTCCTCCTCCGTGTCGTGGAGGCGGAGTAGAAGCTCGAAGTGGTGAGCACCTTCGGGATCACGGTGCGGAAGGCGGGACATGGCGAAGAACATACCTGCGACGGGAACAAGTACAATTTTGAAGAGAGGGGAGCTCGGATGGAAAAAGAAGGGAAGAGAGGGGGTTAAATGAGAAAAAGCTTCTCCTTTCAGAGTGGGGGACGGTCACCATCCTGCTCCTATTTATCTTTCTGTGTCCAATTGATATATGTGCTAGGCATCCCTCCTAATTTGATTGTTGTTATGTACTGAAGCTGATTAGCTAACCATCCCGATTAATTTAATTACTTATTTCTTTTTTTCCCTTTAGAGGTTGCTGCTCAGTGCGTAGAAATATATTGGTGTCCTAGAATTTTTATTCCTAAGAGAAGGACTATCAGAGTCTCATCAGTTGAGGCAGGTATGGAAATCTCAGTGCCCATGTGCATCATGTTTCTATGCAATTCTAGTAAAATATTGGTGGCCTAGCATTTAGTATTGCTAACAGAGTACTTTCAAATGTCATAAGTTTGACTGTTGAGAACTGTCACTCTTCTATCCATGTCACTTTTGTTACAGCATTTGCTGCACTGTGGCTAACGATGACCCTAGGACCACTCTTTTGTTGGCCTAGCATGTATACTTTCTTGTTGTTAATAATGTGGATCTTGCATTACATCCATTTTTAAGTAACAAAGGTCTGATGCCCTGGTATTACAATATTTGATTGATCTTTCCTCACGATTCCTTTTCTTTGTGATGGAATTGATTTCAGATGTGCATGGTCTAATTGTGTGAAAAATACATCCAAACAAGCGACGACAGCAAGACCATGAAAACGGCGGTACGAAACAGCCCGCGGAGCAACCCCCGGCAGCAGCTGCCACCCGCCGCTCCGCCATCGTCATCCTCGTCGCTGCCGGACTGATCTGAGTTGTAGCCGCTGCCGTCGTCGTCATTGGCCTCCCCTTCTGTGCTCACGGCCGGCGCCGGCGCCGGACCCTTCATCATCTCCTCCTGGTTCTGATGCTCGCCGTTGGCCACCGCCGGCTGCTTCTTCTTCTACTTCCTGTTGCTCGCCTTCTTGTCCATGCGACCGTGCTTTGGAGCGTCGCCGCCGACCCCGCTGCAGCTCTCCCCGTTGGGCGCGGGCTGCTGCTTGTCCTTGGCCTCCCCGTCGTCAAGTTTCCTACTCCTGGCCATGGCCACCGCCTTCTCGCTGTCGCCGAGGTCGTTTTTGGCGAGGACAGCCCACATGGTTGGCGCTCGCCTTGATGCCTCCCACCATGTCGCCGGTCGTCGACGTTCCACGTACCTTATTGATCGAGGTCGCAGCAGAAACGTACGATAGATCTCGAGCGTGTCACGCTGTGCACCCTGGCTTTAAAATAAGAATCTGCGTGGACAGCATCAGATTTCCTTTTTGTTCCTCCAATTGCGACACAGCATCTCTGATGGAGTTCGTGGACGAGCCCGTCTTGATCATCGTACACTGCTAGTACTCGTTGCACGTACGTTTTCCTTGGGTGTACATGCATGTTGTGCTAGCCAGATCGAGTCCTGGTGCTCATGTACTGTCGTGTCATGATCGAGTCCTAGCCGGTGTGGTGATCGTGCACAAATAAACTTGAATTGGTTGGAGTCTAACACGGGCGGGCCTGCTAGTACACCGAGTTGACTATATTTACCACAATGGCTCACTTGTCAATAAGATTAAGTTGGACAAAAAAAAATGAGCAAAAGCGGTCCACATTTTATATATACTATATATACTAGTAGAAGTGCATGTGCACATGCACGTGATAAAAAAAGGATTACATACAAGTGTCAATAAATATTAACATGAAACTATCATTTAGAGTTAAAAAGATGATAAAAAATACACATTCTATTGATTCAAGAGTAAAAATGAGCCCAGCCACTTCGAGAACCCTATCATGGCTCATCCACATTGGCTATAGCATTCTCCGGTACGGGCATGCCATTAAGCTGATCGAGGTCTTCTCCAGTGCCCTGAACTGGAAGGTCCTGGACTGGATCTTCTTCAGCCTCCTGGATCTGGAGGTCCAGTTCATCTTGTTGAACTTCTCCTTCCTGGTTCTCCACCTGAACTGCTACGTCATCAACTTCTGGCTATCCGTGTGCTTCAGGCACGACCTCATCAACTACTGGCCATGCGTGTGCTTCAGGCATGGCCTCATCAGGATTTGCATTCAGGTCAGGCAATGCTGGGCTGACGTTGATGTTGAGGGGCCCAGGAGGGTGAAAAGGAGGCAACAGTTCATTGGGGCTCAGGAAGCCAGGGACTATAAAGTCATCAACAAAACCACCAGGAGGAATGTCTTCATCCATCAAAAGATCACCCATCATGGTCTGTTGAATGATCTCACACTGAACTGTTAGGGATACTCCCTCGATGTCATCTCCTTCAGACATTATTGGATAATGTGGAATATCCACCAAATTAGTAGTTCTTATTTTGATAATGACTCTGGAAAGTACATTATCCCTCTACCACAAGATGAGCCTTCCAAAGGACATGATTGTGTCCTCAATCTCTACTGTTGAGTGACTATCCACTAGATATCCTATCAACATGAGCCATCATTCTCTATTGAAAAGCACCCTTCTAGCATTGGCCCTCCTGTTGTGATTGACAAACTCGAAACCTAGCCCTTCATGCCAGTGCGGACTATGGTGAACCAAAGCATCCTTGTCCGAGGGTCGGTCCAAACGCACAAATGCCTGACCTCTACCAAATGGGCATGACTGAACTTCCCAGACCACAACACCATATATACCTACCAGAAATTCCAAAATGCGGTGACGGAGTTCGTCGAAGGGAATATCACCGGGGGGAAGATTGGAGACAGTGATGATGGCGAGGTCCTCGTTGTTGGGTCTTGTTCTTAGCATAACCACGTGCGCGAACTGCTGCTGTCCCTGGGTTAGGACCCTCTCGAACCCCAGGAGCATCATCGGCGAAGGATCTATGTTGAGGAAGGCCATTGGTGTAGAATGAGTGGGATTTGTGCCGTCAGTTGCAAAGGGTGTCCAGACCGGACTGGGGTTTTCTTGCGGTGTCAATGGAGGACTCGAGGAAGAGAAAGGAGTGACAGTTCAGTTTCCTACGAAACACTGTTGATATTCCGGAAGAAGGGGACTTGTCGCGGGTGTTTGTCGGGCCCAGGAGTCAAGGAAATAATAAATAGTTACTATAATATTGCCGTCCCTGGATCAAGACCCTCTCGACGCAACTGATCGCAAATGCTCGGTGGTCCTTTCGGCAATTTTGTTTCCAGAAATTAATGGATCCAATATTAGGGAATTATTATTGAATTAGGAAAGCTAGAATCAGAGGGTCTGATGAGGAGTACTGAATAACTGGGTGTATAATACCTTCCACAATTAATCAATATAGTGGACGTGCACATGAGCACGCACGTGGTAAAAAGAGATTGTTGAAACTGAAAAAGAGATTGTTGAAACTGAAATAACGTATAACTAACAATTCAAAGATTGAAATATTAGTTAAAAATTAAACAAACTATGTTCATCGGTGGACACTCACACAAGAATTTTAGATATGTGAAACTGGAACATTGAAAAAAAAAACACTTGGACATTCCTAGTGACACCTCCCGCACTCCTCGCATTCGAAACCCTCGCTGATTCTTTCGCCATTAGCTTTGTTCTTCCTTGTATTGCCGCACATCGCGAAGAGCTTCCTCACATTCCTCTACAAGAACGTGAAGTCATCCTTGTGACACCGATAATCGACTTCAACCTTCCGATCCAGAGCTTGCAATCTATGCTGGATGCCATCAATGGTGTCGAAGAGGTAGTGGATGTTGTTCTTGCAAGTGGTACAACATGTACGATCATGCTCCTCCGGTTCTGGCCCGTCGTCTTCTAGGACTTTCTCTTTGCCCTTGTCTTGACGGCATTCATCTTCCTCCTTTCTTTTCTTCTGAAAAACAACCCAGTCCCAGAACGTGTTGGAATCCTCTTCTTCATAATATTCTTCTTCATCGTTGTCCTCCCATTCGCTATCACCTCCATAGTCAGCCGGCGGGTACTTGGGCGTCCTCTTCACATAGCCCTTGCGCTTGATCCCGCGGACCGTTGTTGAACGCCTTATTGGTGCGACGATGCCCATTCTGCTATGCATCGTCGGTGCCTTGTCATCACTTGAGAAGATGATGAACTTGCAACGCGTGAGCTTTCCAGATGGCACCTTGCCTCCAACTTTGACGCAACCACTGCGAGGGGCCCTTGGCGGAGATTTGGGATGATGATCGCACCTCTCCACCTCCACACTGTAACAACCTAGACTAATTAAACCGTGATTAACCCTAAGTAAGGTCATTAGAGCATAAGAGAACAATTAGCAGCTGAGTATACAAGTAAAAAGACACCTTTGTCCTCAAGAGCTTAATAGAGTGTTTAAGCCTCAATTCAAATTTTTGTATGAGAACTTAAAAATTTGCCCAACTAAGAGTTGTAGAACTCACTAATCCTAACAACTTTTATAATTAGCATTTTGTCTGAATCTGAGCAGAAGACCTTCAAAAACTCGAAATTCAAATCTGTGCTAAATTAAGAAAAACAGATAAAGTCCCAACTTTGGAGCTCTTTATCTTAAATTTTCTAATGTAAACTTGACTCAAGCCTTATATGAAAGTTTTAATGCTACAAGCCCTTAACAACTTTGATTATTGGAGTTAGACCAAAATCTGCACAAAAGGTTTTCAAAAATGAAGTCAAACACAGCTAAAATGGTCAACCCTAGCACAAATTTGAAGCATTTTATCTTCAAATCTACTACGATTTTGAACTCGCACAAAATACAAGAATTGAACTTGGATCTTAGGTCTGCAACTTTTGTAAAGGGAGTTAATGTCGCGCAGTTCAAAAATCTGAAGTAAATCGCGCTCGAAGACCGTCCCATCTCCCGATCCCGTGAATCCCTCTGAGGCAGAGCACGCTCAGCTCACACGCGCTCGCGCTCCACCCGTCGCTCGCCGCGTGGCTCCCGCTCACCGGTGCAGCACCGTCGCCCGGTCTCCGGTCGCGACAGGACGACACCTCGAGCGCCCGACGCCTAGTCGTGCACCGCGCTCGCTTGCAGCCCTCTGCTCCGCCTCGCCTCGCCCGAGGGCGCGTCCTGCCCGCTGCTCTGCTCTATGCTCGTGCCCCCGCGACGCCGCCGCCTCCGCCAACCGATGCCCGGCTGTGACAACTCCCCCCCATCGCTAGTGTCGCGTCCCGGCAAAGCCGTTATTGCCACGCACGCCGGCTCTCGCCCAATCCCGCGCTCCTCGCCTACAGCGCCCCTGCCTGCGCCAATGGCTCCACCACCATTAATGGTTACAGTAGCACGTGCAGCTCCCCTCCGGTCCCATCCGCTGGCCCTGGAGCTTCGCCTCGCCTATAAATGGCTCGCCAGCCCCGCACGCGCTCTCCTTCCCCTCTCGCAAGCTCGCCGCGCCCTTGCTCTGTCTCGCTCGCGCGCTACCGAGCAACCTCTCCGCGGAGCTCCCACCTCCGCAGTGCCTCGCCGTCGCCACCAATCGCTTCGCCATCACCTCGTGAAGCTCTTGCGCCCGCTCGTTGCCCGCGAGGAGCCCCGCCGTCGCCGGAACGCAGGAAGGACCGCCGCGGGCGCCGCAAGATCCGCCCCGCATCATGCCGCCTCCAACGAACCTCCTCCGTGCCCCCAACTGCCACCAATCGACTCCCGGTGAGCTCCCGCACCTCCCCCGCAACTTCTTGCTCAGGATTGGTCGGCGCATCGCCGGATTTCGGTCGGACCGCCGCCATGCGCGCCGCTAGGGACACCCTTGTGTCTTTTACCTTTTTCCAAGGGCCTTAGCACAAGAATCAAGGACCCTTGCGCGGTTAAACCAAAGACGTGAGGGCTAGATCGCAAGTTTGTGTCGGTTTTGCTTTGTTTTCGGCAGAAAATATAGTGAACTTTGAAAATGCACCATAAATTGTAGAAAAATCAGAAAAATATCAAATCAATTTTTCTAGACTCAGTATGAAGTATGGTTTCTGATAAAAATAATTTTGGCACATGTCACTGTTAGAATTAATGTTATATAATTTAATCCTTGTTTAAGCTATTTAAATCATAGTAAATCACAGAAAAATGTTAAAAGGATGAATCCAACTCTCAAGTGCTTGTCTCAGAGAATATAAGCTTGGAAAAATGATTTGGAACCTAATTCAGATGTTTAAGTCTTTGTTTTAGTTTTATAATTGCAATCTAAGGTTTAAATTATCTTTTTGCATAATACTTAATCCAGAGAAGAGAAAAATGTAAACCTAGTTGGAATAATTCAGTCTTAAGGTATAGTTCACATGAAAAAAAATATGAAAATACTGTCTGAGGGTTAATAAGACCCACTTTCCTTTTTAGAGAAGAATAAACAAGAGGAATATATGGAAAATATATGTCCTGCACTAAAAATTTTGAAAAATTCACCAAAGGCTCTAATTCACCCCTGGAACTCACTGTTAAAATGTCAACCCCAGATTCATTATCAGTTTCTATTTTAAAAAAGAATTAAGTACATGCTACCTTAGGGTAATAAAGTATTTTTAATGATTTTTGTGGACCTCCAATGGATCTCAATTTTGTGCAGTAGCTTAGTAATGACAAAGCCAAGTTTCTGTTAAATTTGTAGCTTCATAGCTTGCTGTTTGGTTAATGAAATAAAATTTGGAATATGAACCTAATTAAATGGATGAGAGAAAATTAAGTAATGATAAGGGTAATGATGGTAATTTCAGAAGAGATACGAAAAAATATTCAGAAACAGAATAACTTTCCCAATGAACCTTGAGCAATCCTAGAATAACCCCACCCTTCTTTATGAAGTCTAAGTTGTAAAACCATGTGTACACAAATATGTTATCATTAGTATATTCAGAATTAGTCATTTTATCAACTAGGTTGGTCATGGCTGTAATCAAAGGACTTTTGGATTTCTTGGAAGGACTTGTGGCAGTGGACCTTGTGTTTGTGCTACTTCCTCTCTTCCTGCTGTTATTGCTCACTAGGCTGTCCTCAAAGTCATGGTACAACCCATCTAGACCATATGCATCTTCTTCTTATACATCTTCACCATCTTGTTCTTCTTCCCCATCAAATCCAACCAGATAAGAGGTAAATCCGTCCACTACGACATCATAAAATATTTCCTCTAGCTGATCAATATACTCTGGAGCACCATACTGTAATTTCTTACATTCACTAAATCTTTCCTGCAAATAGATTTTGAGTTTACACAAGAATGCAAATAAAGGGACTACTAACTGCATGCAAATGTACTGAATGCCCCTCACCTTTGTGTTGTCTTTCCACCACCATTCTAGGGCAGATACAGTACCATCTGCCTTCCTTCCAAATCCACTCTGCTTTTGAAGTTCTTTCCAGAATCCATACATAATTTTCAGTTGATTAATTCTATTTCTAAGCTGCATCTTGTCATGTTTCAAACCAGTGACCATGGAGTATTTGTCAACAATTATCTTGTAACCTCTTCCAGACATGGTGCCTTTGTGGCAGTTGCCTGCTCTAATTTGCTCAACCCATAAATCACACAACAGATGGGTATTTGGTTCTGTCCATTGTGCTTTGTCAGTTTTTATCTAGTGCATAACAGAAACATAGAAACCCATCACACACTGAACCATTTCATATTGGAAGCATGACAAACTAAATCAAACCTTTTCAAGCATGACAAACTGAACCTATTTATATTGGACCAACAAACTGAACCAACCCGTTTCAAGCATGACATTTCAAGCACGACAAATCATAATTGTAACCATCAAATTCTAACCAATTCCTAGTTGTAACCATCACAAACTAAGCAGGCACGGGGACAACCATGAAGAAGAAGATGAGTTCAAGAAAAAACCTTAGAGCCTGGGAATACAACTTCCACATTATGTGCACCACCGTTTCTTCATCAGCATCAACCCAATCCTCTCCACCAAAAGGCGCTCCATCATTTGCAATGAATGTTCCTCCATGGGTACCGGCACCTCTTCCGCAGCCACAGGGACGTCCTACGCTGCCGGCAGCACCCTCGGGCAACGAACCAACAAAGAGAGACCTTGTTGCATGCCCTTTGCTGCCACCTCCCCGGTTGCCGTCGGCGCCTCTGCTGCCGCCGCCGACTCTTCCGCCACCACTTCCTCTGCCGCCGCCGCCTCCTCCTCTTCCTCCATTGCGAGGTGCGCGTAAGCAAAGGGTACGGCTGCTGTGGCCCCGGGGTGCTCCTTCTCCCCAAAGCATCTTGGAGTATGAGTTGAGGTCGGGGAATTCTTTGGCCTGAGAGTTGAGATCTAGGGACTGCAAACCGTGATGAGGAGCTCCAGAAAATTCCGCCTGCGAGAAGAAGTCGATCCCGCCGACGAGGAGAGGTGGATCCACCTGGGAGAATAGGTCTTGCAACCCATCGTCACCGTGGCCGTCCATGAGCCCCGGTTGAGGGTTCAGGGCAACGCGGCGCACTCTGGGCGGCGTGGATGCCATGGATCTGGGGTGGCGTGGGGAGGAAACAAAGAAGGGCGGGAGTGGAGGAGATGCGGATGGGGATGGCGGCGGGAGGGGAGAAAGGGGGGAGGGGAAGGCAACGGGAGCGAAGGAACGGCTGGCGAGGATGGCGGGAGGGGAGGACCTGCGGGCGGTGATGGCGGTCGGGAAGGATGGCCGGCGGGAGGAGCTTGCGGCGGGACAGATGCGATGGGGCAATGCGGGAGGAAGATGGGGGCAGTAGAGGAGAGAGAGGGGCAACCGGGGAATAGACCACTTTTAACAAGTTTAACACCCCTTTTAACACATCTGTTTGGATAGGAATGTAATAAAAAAAGTGTTAAAAGTCCCTAAGTGGCTCCACTTGGGTCACGTACATTTACCTACACGGCTACACATACTCCATGTAGGAGTATACGTTTTTACACGCATTGCCACATTATTATATGCACCAACACGGCCGATACCGATGCGTGCAACGGGTATGATGGCTTGGGAGGCGCATGTGTGATGCAGGGCAGCCTGTCTCCTCCGGTTCTGACTCGCGTCAACGAATACCAACCGAGAGCCAATCACAACACACAAACCCGCCTCCCGCGGATCGGATCGCCGCAGAGAACGCGATCTGAGTCGTCCGCACCCACCCATCCAACGGGCCGAAAACGCAAAGGAGTGCACGCACGAGCCAAACCCCCTGCTGCTCTCTCCCAATCCACCGCCTCCCAGCCTCTCCCTCCCTCGATCGATCCCCTTTCTTCCTCCATCGCGCGTGCCGCCCCAGCCTCGCCCAGTATAGCTGCTGTTTAGATGACATTATTTAGGACTGAGTCGGTGTATGTGCGTGCTCTCATATCAAATATTATTCGTGTAGATTTCAATCCAAATAGTATAGCTGCTGTAGAGTTGATTAGGTTTTGATACTTTACTTTGGACCTGCTGTCATAGCTTCTTGTGTAGCATCAGATTATTCCTCGATTTGGGTTGAAATAACTTTTTGGGTGTCCATTTGTGTGAGCTAGATGTAGAACCAGAGAGGTCAATACCTAGGTTTGTTCTAAACATTGGACTTATGTGCACAATTAGCTAGCTTGAGGTGGTCAGAATATCGAATCCATTTCATTCTCATTTGCAGATTTGAGATTTATATGAACCTGGCATCATGTTTGCAACCAATTTATGTTGATTCCTTTTTATTCGAATTGGGAAAGTGTAGTTATTCTAACAGATATTTGCTGGATCTGTAGGCCGAGTGCGGCTAGTCCACGTCGTGCAGGAACTCGTCTCCGAGTCCCAACGTGGCGACCATGCCGCCGCCGCCGTTCTGGAGCTTGTCGACGTCAGCATCCAAAGGTACCTCCTTTTCCCTGTAACATAGATGGTGATGTTAGGGGGTGTTTGGATGCGGGTACTAAACTTTAGGAGGGGTCACATCGGATGTTCGGATGCTAATTAGTATCCAAACATCCGACGTGACGGGTACTAAAATTTATGGGGGTGTATCCAAACACCCCCTTAGTTTCAGTGTTGTAGTGTCGTGCCGTGAAAACTGTGATGTGTGCTGGACCCTTGTTTTGGTGTTGGTGTCTAGCTGACGTGTATGCTTGTACGACGAGAGTTAAAAACATACTCACATGATATCATGGTGCATTTTACTATCAACTTATGTTGATGCCTTTTTTATTCCAATTGGGAAAGTGTAGCAGGCTGTTCACTATTTTTAATTCTAAAACATACTTGCCAGATCTGTAGGCCGGGTGGGGCGTGTCGACGTCGTGCAGGGGCTCGCCCCCGATACCCACCGCTGCGACCTCGAAGCCGCCATTCAGGGGCTTGTTGACATCGGAACCCCAAGGTACCTCCTTTTTCTGTTACATAGATAGATGGTGATGTTAATTATTTTCAATGTTGTATTGTCGTGCCCTGGGGACAATGAGCTGTGCTGGAACCTTGTTCTGGTGTTGGTGTCTAGCTCATTTGTCAAATAGCTTTTTTCACATTCTATGCTTGTATGATTAGAGTCAAAAACATACTGCCATGATGGCATGATGCATTTAACTCTCTAGTGTATAACTATGTAAGCTTGAAGCCAATGGGAATTCTATAATTTGAGTCCATTATGCTTGAAAAGTTCACTTTAGGGTTTGATCATGAAATTTCAGAATTGCAGCACTATTTTCATCTAGCTTGTAACTGAAATGTGCCAATTATTCTTGTATGTGAAATGTTGAGAACTTTAATTGTCCAATTTTGGAAGCTTTTCATGTTCAGAACCAGCTACGTTTGTATATTAAGAAAACTTGATAACTTCAATTGTTAAATCTGTCTTCTTAATTCCAAGTATCTCGCTTTATGCAGGCTGTGACACGGGAAGAGCCATTGGAGTTGTACAAAGACATGGTTCTTGGCCGTAATTTCGAGGGCATGAGTGTGCAAATGTACTACCGTTTAGTAAATGCTTAGGTTTGTTCTAAACATTGACGTGATGTGCAAAATTAGCTAGCTCGAGCTGGTCAGGATATTGAATCCAGCGTGCTATTGCTACCCATTTTGTTTTCTTTGCAGTTTTGAGATTAGTTTTGTTCAAATATTACTTGTTTAATATGAATCTAGCGATTCCAGATTTGAGATCAATTTCTGCTGATGGCTATTGGGGAAGCGTAGGCGTCCATTTTGCATTTAACTATCTACTGTAGTATAACTATGTAAATTGACGATATGCCGTGAAGCCTTAGATAACTTCAGGCCAATGGGACTTAAAAATCTGAGCTTTGTTGTTCACCATATATTATTTTAGTCTATATCTGAATTTTTACTAGGCCATGCAAATTTGCTTCAGAAAAGAACAATGCTATGGAAGACTTGGTTCTATTTGTCCAAATCTATATTGTCAGTTCGGAAAATTATTATATTGTTCAAATGTTCTATTTTATCTGACATACAAGTAGTAGTGAAGCCTGCTTTTGTACTCTAGCTTTGTCGACCTGGGCGTCATGGATCCCGACCACGATGACACCCCGAGCAAGGCACCTCACCTGCTCTCAACCACCACTCCATGATGGTGTTTTTCCCCTCTGCACTAGCTAGTTTGGACCAGCTCTGTTTTGTTTTCTAATCTGCTTGGTGTTGCTTGGCAGGGAAATTGGAGGGAGCTGTTTGAGCACCTGACCAACGTGATCCTGCTGAACCTCAGCATCCATGTATGGTACAAAGAGGTATGATACGAAGGCGACTTACACAACACGTTCCTTAATTCTGCTATACAGAGAGAGCACAACCTTGTGTTGGATTTGAGTCCACTCCAAAGCAAGCAATGGTGGATGATTTGCTTTGGTGTTGGTATCTAGCTCACATGTGAAATAGCTTTTTTCCGCATTCTATTCTTGTATGATGAGAGTTTAAAACGTGATGGCATGATCCACTTTTGCATTTAACTATCTAGTGTATAACTATGTAAGTTGACTATGCCATCAAAATTTGAATAACTTGTGGCCAGTGGGAGTTAAAAACCAACCTTTCTTGTTATCCTTTGTAGCCTATGTTGAAATTTTACTATGCCATGAAAATTTGCTTCAGAAAAGAAACTTGCTTCTTCTTGTCTGAATATGCATTCTCAGTCCTGTCAAAATATAGTAGCGTTCAAATGTTCTATTTCATTTGACATACAAGTGGTAGTCGTTGTGAAGCCTGTATTTTGTACTACTGGGCAGTTATTCTTCCTTGTATTGTCTTCTTACAAGCTAAATTGACAGTTTCTTATACTGTTCTTGTGCAGACCAATGGCTTTCGGCGTTTTGGTCGGGCGTGGCCCAATTTCAATCTCCGCCACTCACGCTGCCCCGCCGTGCTATCGGCGCCTCTCCCTCACCACCCCGCCAGCCCCCACGCCTCGCCGGCGTGTTGGTCGCAGCGCTCCTCATCGGCCTGGCATGGTCCTCACCAGCCTGCCGCGCTCCCCACCAGACCAGGTTCAGTCAGATGCCGGCATGATCCGCCACCGCCGCCCGCTCGCGCGTTGGCCTCGGCCTGGATGCCGCTGCTGCCCCACTCGCCGAGCTCTGACCACCCGCCCCTGCAGCAGTTGCCTCCCGAAGCTAAGCCGGCCTGCAGGAGCAAGGTTAGGCCTCCTCTCTTCAGTTTTTTTCCTGTGTATAGGCCTTGTTTAGTTGGCCAATTTGGGAGGTGCCAAATTACTGTTACAGCACTGTAGCACACTGTAGCGTTTCGTTTGTATTTGTGAATTATTGTCCAAATATTAACTAATTAGGCTCAAAAGATTCGTCTCGTAAAGTACAACAAAACTGTACAATTACTTTTTAATTTCATCTACATTTAGTACTCCATACATGTACCGCAAGTTTGATGTGATGGGGAATCTTCTTTTTGCATAGTGTCAAAGTTGGAAGTTGGGAGTAACTAAACATGGCCTATATGTTGTTCGTTTCCAGTTGTGGATGGATGATAGCAGTTGCCTCCCGAAGCTAAGCCGCTCTGGACGTCGCCTGCACTGGCCCACCGCTATGGTAGGTCGCCCTGCACGCCGGCATGCCGAAGCCGCAGACGAAATCGACGCAGCCTACTGGCCTACAAGACAACTTCCTGGTTCATGGACATCAGACACGCGAAATTGCTCCCGTCAGGTTCCAAAGTCCTTTGTTCTCCGCATCTTTATGTCTTTTCTGTTCGAAAAAAGCTTCAGATTCTTCTTTACAGAAGTTAAGAATTTTGATCACTACCATATGCATCATTAGCACTTCATGCAGAAAAACATTAAGTGGTACCACATAACATTTTGATTCAGGCTGTTCACTTCTATAGGAGCATATAACTTAATCATATTCAAGTATCTGACTTCTGAATGAGATTATTCAGTGTTTTCATAGTTCAATGCTCTGCAGCTGGTGAGGTGTCAAGGTTGATAAGGATGCACGCCGGGTGAATTCCACGGCCGCTGGCAGCACGTGGACCTCATCATCTCTACTGGTAATCAACAATGTGCTTGACAAAATGTCCCAGTGGCTGCATTCAGTTTTTCTCTGCAACATACCAAAAAATCTTTTACTCTTTGGATTTGATATGTTCGTTGTTCTCACCGCTCATGGATCTCAGCGAAGCACATTTCACTGACAATTGAGAGAAATATGCTCTATTGCAGTTATACTGGCCTTTCTATAACATGATTCTCTTGTACTAACTACAAAGTGTAGGTGCCTTGCTAATTTTGTCTGTTGCAGCTAGCGTGTAAACATTGGATGGGGGTGTTGATGAGGGTACTTTGGATATTCAGAGGGCAATGTAACAAAATTGCAATCTTTGTACTTCTATACTTGGTACCACCTCTGAACTTTGTTCAAGTATTTCATTCCGGATACAGATAACGAACCAAACCGACTCAGTATATGGTATATTGCTAGGAGAAGAATCCTTATGATAGTAATACACCATAACCTGCTGGTAGAAGTTTACCCAACCCAATCTTAATTTGATTGTGTTGACAATTTACATTTATAATTGGTGACATCATTTTTCTTATGCTTATCTTTACTATTGATTCAAATTGGGTAGCACAAAAAATGCTCTGTATGGAGCTTCAGCACCCTCTTCTGATATATATAACATTGCCAAATTTGCCAATTTTTATTTGATGGAGATCTGTGTTCCCCATCTTATATATATTTCTTAATTATGGGAGCCCATCTTATAGTATTTAGTAGTTTCAAACTGCTTCTTACCTCTAGAACGAAGCGCAGGGTATCTAAAAGTGTTTGCACTGATGGACAAATTGCATAATCATGGTAAATTATACTGGTTGTTTGTCACTCATTATCTCATTTACTAATGTATGCTGGTATTATTCAGATCCTTTCCTGCAAATACGAAAGTTAAGAGTGCAAATACAAAAGTTAAGAGGATATATAGCGCTTTGTCCACGCACAAATTTTATTTTGTTGAAACAGGAGATTTGATGTTATGGGTCCATTTTTACTTCACCATTTTATTTTGTGTTCAGGTGACACTTTCTATTCACGTGACTTTGGTTGTTCTGATAACCAGGGTTTCAAGCTTAGATATCAGGTCTTATGTATTTTATTGACACATGTTTTAGCCGTAGCAAGCTTCAGATCAGAGATAGTTGTGCCCAATATCTACTTATTTCCAGCAAGTTTTCTGTATTTAAAGCTCATGTTTTTTTTTTGTCTCAATACTCTACCAACTGGTTGAGGCAGAAAAGCTAAACCCAACAATATTTTTGAAGGCCTGCGAGGTGTGAACTTTTTGATGTCAAACCTGGAGCGGCTGTGCATGTCGGGGATGATCAGAGAAATGATGTATGTGGAGCTAAAGATGCAGGCTGCGATGCACGGCTTTGGAGCTGATGCTCATTTATTCAAGTAGACATTTCTATTTATCTACATCCCAACATTAAAAATTTTATTCTATTGGGAAAAAAAATCTAGGAGCACCTTTTCTTATAAGTCTCGTGTTTAGTATCAAAATAAATGAGAACTTTGCAAGGGTGCAGACTTTCAGTTAAGCCTAGGCTCCAGTACATCATCGCCAAGAATCATGTGCAATGGAGATTCTTAATGTCATGGAGTAGGAAACAATTCATTGTTCGTACAAAGTTGGAGTAAGCTAATTTCTTTTTCACTTTCTGGAGGCAATGTGTATACAAATATAGATTATTTGACGGATGGGCTCGGGTACGGAATAGATTATTCCGTACCCAGGGTATTGTATAGTATAATCCTATATATATATATTCAGTATAGTTGTAATGGCACCTTTATAGTATAGTTTGAGGACATGGTTCAATTATCTCCGAGGCTGCTATTGTATCCGTGAAATATACAAATATATATTCCTTATTTTTTTTATCTTGATATATTCCTTATTTTACTTGTTGGTTTATTTGTGTGGCATTTTTTCTTTAAGGTTTGCCTCTCCCATTTGCGCAGCCAGTACAAGGTCTCACCATGTTGAAGACCGCTTCCAATGCTGTCATTTCCAATATCATTCCTAAAATCTAAAGAAAAAACGTGCCCTCGTTAGTCTCTCGGAACGGACAAAAATGTGAGTTGACAGGGCATTTTTCTTTTTTTTCCATGGCAACTTAGGTTTTTCCTTTTTTTTCTGGCTTTTTTGCGCACCGTTGGATGCTCATCGTACGTGGAGGAGCAGCGTCGCGCGTGCGCGGGCATGTTCGCGCGTTAGCACATGCCATATTATTTATTTCTTGTACTAGGATCGTGCCCGTGCGTTGCTACGGGCAATTCATATTCAATGATCAATGCAGTGTAATCATTGACTCACTCTAAGATCTTAGACAGTTTGTTCACATAAACAGTCAGTACGAGGACCTCGTGGTGTATTTCAGAATTTTGACACCAATGTAGTAATGAAAAGTTTCATCTACCTTATCATGGACCCAGTGCCACCACCAGCAGAATCTAGAGCATTACCTTGACAAAGAAAGCATATGGTTTAGATCATTATGACAATAACTCAACCAATTTGACAAAGCTAAAATTACAAGGAGAATAATTTACTTACTATTTAACAACATTAATACTTACTAATAAATTTATAAGTTGTGCCAGGTAGCAAGAAGTCACAAGTATCTAAAATCGAAACTTTTATTTTCCCAGCAGACCTGTCACAAGAATGAAATAACATATTAGGAGGCACGTATTACTATCAGGTTTACTAAATAATGTTTCATTATGTGTTTGAACAAAGAGGAAGTGATGGAGGTAGGGAAGCTTCTCCAATGATTTCTAGCTAAGTCTATGAGAGCACACCTGAACTAAACTAAAGATAGGGCACCAAATAAAAGCGCTACTTTAGTAAAAAGTAAGGGCAGTCAAGAGCCAATTGTGCTCTACACAAAAGCAATTAACTGGAAATTCAATATTTGTGCTCCATGCCATACCTTCCAATCATGTTATTGATAAAAGAATTGCTACTGCCATCGAAAAATCACGGATAATTTTTTTTCCTTTCTAAATATAGCACTTGGCCAAGTCTGTACTCTCTACTACCAATATCTAGCTGATTGGAAAATCAAACCTAAACTTTTTAGCACAGACTAACTTTATATGCAAGTAAAGTAGTTGAGTATTATGAATTCTGACCTTCTCATCTGCCATCATCCAACTGTTACTTTGGCAAGTTTCATAGAAGGAAAATAGATCTCCCCAAAACATTGTCAAGTTAAAAAAAATGACAAACATGTGCAGATAAGAAGATAGCAAAGAGGGATCAAGTACACCTTAGGCAGACAAGGATCGATTGGCATGCTACAACCAAAGTAAAGATCGTCATTTTGAGTATTCAGTATCATAGCCACTGGGATATCCACTTCGACTCTTCCAAAAGCTTGACAGACTGGTACCTCCATTTGCCAAAATAGCGGCACGTACAGTCTACATAGTGCCATAGCTCCGTACATTGAATGCATATTGCATAACTAATCAAGATCTAAGAATTAGGAGTAAATGATCTCAGGTCGACTTACAAAGTTCCGCACAGCGGAGAATCAATTTACCGCGGGACGACGAGGGAGGCAGAGGAAAAGACGTATGAAAAAAGTCTTACTTTTGTTTTTTTAGAGTAGAGATTTTATGTCCAAGGAGTTGAGGCGATTCTGATTTAGCAATTTGTTTATGTTGAAAAGGTGAATAGATGTGGTTTGTTCTTGTAAAATCTGAAATTATGATAATGGATGAAACATACTCACGGTTAAATTATATTTATATTTTAGGGACTGTTTGGCAAAGCTCCACGCAGCTCCATATTCAAAAAAAAACAGCAGCTCCACTACAGAGCAGCTCCAGCGTGGATCTATGTTCTCACCGTGGAGACAACAGCTCCAAATCCAGAAATAGAATTTTTGGTTGGATTGTCCACTAATGCTCTTGGTGTTTTTCCATTTTTTTTCTCATTTTTCCTAATTACAGGGGAGGTATGCAACAGCGATCATCCTGCTGTCATATCTGGCCGTTGAATCCATAGACCCATAAAGACCGGACAAAAGCCCAGTCATTTTTCCGAGCAGTTGATTAATTGTTCATACACAAATTAATTGTCCATACATAGAAAATAAATTTAATAATTCACTACTTCATTACATTCTACCCTCCAAGCAAGAGCAAGATTGGTGGCCAGCTCATCGTGAAAAATATCCATTGTAGTGACACTGCCTTCTGAAGTAGATCCATCCGATGGAACCACAAATCGATTGTACCGTTGCGGTATTGTAGGGACAAAATTAGGATCACGATCAAACCGAGTAAAGTCTGAATCCTCACTATTATGCTCACGAATGAAATTGTGAAGGACCATACAAGCAATAACTACCATTTTTTGCTTCCACATTGGATAGTTCGGCATTTTGTATAAAATTTGTCACTTCAATGTGAATCTGAGAAAGTATGTAGCGTAGATAGATCAACGTGGCACTGGATTGCCAATTCTAATGTACCAGAATAACTAAGGTACTGATGCTCTCTTAACGTTCATTGGTAAAAGATATGTAACATATTTATGATGAATCTGCATTAGCCAAAACGCGCATTGCGCCTGCACCTTTACTGGTTACTAGTGTAATAAAAGAAAGCATCTAGTCTTTTTTTGCATTTTCCAAAAAAGACGATGAACCCCTCTCTCATAGCTCACCAAAACAGACCTCTTGGGAAGCGGAGCGGCGATAGATGAATTCGGGCATGTTTGGCAACAAGGTGTTAAAGTTTAACACCCGTCACATCGGATGTTTGGATGCTAATTAGGAGTATTAAACATAGGCTAATTACAAAACTAATTGCACAGATGGAGTGTAATTCACGAGACGAATCTATTAAACCTAATTAGTCCATGATTTCACAATGTGGTGCTACAGTAACCATTTGCCAATGATGGATTAATTAGGCTTAATAGATTCGTCTCGCGAATTAGCATAGGGTTCTGCAATTGGTTTTATAATTAGCTCATGTTTAGTTCTTCTAATTAGCATCCGAACATCCGACGTGACACTGTTAAAGTTTAACACCTCGTATCCAAACAACCCCGAAGGCGGCGCAGTCGCGAGAGTGCTCGCTCACTCGATCAAGCAGAGGCGGTGATGTGCGGGATCGGGACCCATGCCATGCTAGGGTTAGAAGGAGTTGGCTAGGTGGGCTGGGGTTTGGGATGCCGGCCGGGCCTTTTAGGCCCATTGGAGTTTTTTTTCTTTATTTTTATTTTACAAAACTGTTTTCTTTTTATTTTCGACCGCCGCCTCCGACGGTTACAAATACGGGAAGGTCACCCTTCCTAGGAAACCAGATCAAGGAGAAGAGAGATCCAATCCAGAAAACAACAGGTAATCCCACCTATCCTGTCCCTGCGCCTCCCCATATTGTCCCCGGCGGCGAGCCTCCCCGCCGCGGGGAGGCTCGCCGCCGTCGGCCTCTCCACCTTCTTCTCCGGCCGGGCCCTGCAGTTACTTTTCTTCGGGCGGGTCGGCGCTCGGTCGGCCATGCGCACCGGCGAGGCCCCGCGCCAGGCGCGCGGTGGATTCCTCGTCGGCCGCGTCGGAGATTGGATCCGCGCGCGCACGGCTTGCGCCCACTGCGCCGACTACCCTATTCGGATACACGTGCTCAGGCGATCTCCAGCAGGAGTCGTCAAGCGCGCAGGCCGCATCTGCGCGGGGTACCGGCTGTACCTTTCCCTACGGTCCGTCTACAGCTTCTTTCAAGAATCGATACTAACAGTCTTTGCTTATTTCCAGGTACGATACTCAAATCCCATCCCTTATTAGCCTGTTAAATTCTGCGTAGGCTTTAGACTTTAGGACGTGTTGATTGTATTCATTTTACCTCCTGTGTCATGGAAATTTTGATTTAGAATTTAGCACCTAATTCATGGCAATCTTGGTTGAGACTTAATGGCAATCTTAATTACAACAAATTCGTGGCAAATTCTGCCTATTCTTAGGTGCTGAATTTCTGCCTGTGTTTTTTTTTCTTCTCTTGATGAAGGGCATGGAACCTGCAAAATTGCGTGACTACATTCTCCACAGCGAACGCTGGGTTTATTTGGATGTGTACGTGGGTACTCTCGATGGTGGCCCCCTTCTTGGAAATGTTCCCAAAGGCCAGATGGTGGGGTATCTCCCAAGACACCTTCACCTTAATGCACAGAAGACAATGTATCTCAGCATTCAGTTGCTGCTGAAAGTCATAGGCATTGGCTGCTGTCCAAGAAACTTAATTGTCAAGAACATTGTTATAACAAGCCCTGATTGCCGTCCCAGATTCACTGCCAACGTAGACTTTGACCAGAACCCTGATAATCGGACTTGTGATGCAGCAATGTCTGCCTTGGCAGGAATCTTTGAGACCATCCTTTGGTACTGTTTCTTTTTTCGCCCTACTGCTGTTTCTATTTTACCATGCTGCTGTTTCTTTCTTGCCCTACTGCTGTTTTTGTATTTTAGTGCTGTTTATTATTTGCCTATTATGTTCAGTCAGTGTGCTGCTGTTTCTAATGTACTGCTATCTTTTTGGCCTATTTGATCAGTAAGCATCTGCCTGGCCATGAGTCTGTACCTGACGAAGTGCACAACTTGCTCTATCTTATGCGTCAGCCGGACTGCTTCAAGTTGACGGAGGCTATCCAATATCATCCATGCCTAGTGCCGCTGGAAAATAGAGGGCATCTCTTTCTGAAGGAATATCAATACACAGTTGATATCCTGAGGAAGATTGAACCTTTAAATTTCAGATACGTGATGACGCAGCTCGTGTACCCGAGACATTGGAAAATCATAGCAGAATCCAATCCATACGTCCAAGCTGTGATTGAGAGGTATGAATACACAGTATCTTGTTTTGTTTACTTTGGTACCAAGCTAACCTGGAGAACCCAGATATGTTTATTAAATTGCAATTCTGTTTTACTCCCCTATTTTCATCCTTTCAGTCATCCAGGAGATTGATTTATGTCTTTTCTGTTATTATCACTTGCCCAATTTTCTTTAGATGTTTTTTGTCACGGGCTCACTAGCAAAGTTCGAAATATCTGATACTATGTGAACATTCCCTTGTATAAGACCATTTAAAAGTTTGTTAACTGTTACTCTGCCCTTTATCGAGTTAACAATCTGAGTAATATCTATGCTCATATATCCTTTTTATTTTTATTGAAGTTTTCCTTATGCATAGAGGACCTGCTTCATTTAACCTATGATAATACGGCTCACTGGATTTCATTAACATTTCAGGGGTGACTATGACTCCGAAAGAAGCAAGGAGTCTACGTATACTCCACTTGAACCACTCAAGTTGCAAAGGCACGCTCCATGCCATTGCCTCCAGGATGCTGCCAACAAAATGATGCCACACGGCCTGGGCTTTGAGCCAGCCGATATGAACCACTCTCTATACATAATGTCCGAGCACTTACTGGCGTCTCTTCAGTTGGCTCTCCACCGTGTAGGCCACCTAGCTTGCCTCAAAACAAGTTTCCTCTTCCCCTGGAATTAAAATGTAATTGGAGAGCTTCCCGTGGAATTAAAATGTAATTGGAGAGCACTGGTGTAGTTAGTTATGTAGATACTACAGAATTTATACATTAGGTCTGTTATATAGTACTGTACATGGCTGAAAGCACGTTTTGTTTTGTAGTTATAGATACTACAGAATTTATACATTAGGTCTGTTATATAGTACTGTATATGACAATTTGATAGAGAGCATTAAAAATAGAGATTTACCTGCTTCATCAATTACTATTATCAACCTATGCTCATTGGGTGGATCACATTGACTACCTGGAATGCTATTTGTTTCAAAATCCAATATTAATGGCATGTAATGCTAAACTAAATACCACTTGCTTGTTGCAAATTCCAATGTAGAGACACTTACCTTTCTACTTGCTCTTCATTTGCATAATATTGTCTATCCTGACATTCAGAAAGTGGTGAAGAACTTTTCATTTCCTAGTTGCAAATTAAGAGAAGTAGCTAAGAACACCAAGACTGGTAACAAGAGATGCAGAAATGAGTAAATAACATTTGTGTCTTACCTCACGCCCAATGCTGCTAAATATGTCTTGAAATTTACCTAGAGCGATTACCATGTTGTGAAGCTCCTTAAGCATTGCCTGCATAAAGAACAGACCCAATAGATTTGAGTTTTCGCAGTTCCAGAGACAATTGGAAAGCTATGAACATCTTAACAGAACAACCTGCTTATCGGAAGCCAACCTCTCAATAATCTCATCAAATCTCAAGGTAACAACGTTAATGGAAAATAACAAACTTGATGGGATCAATAGAAAGTAAGAATGAATATACCCAATGATTTCATTCTAGTAAATGGATTTCTTCTAGTTGGGGATGAAATTTATTGTTAAGCTTCTCAGCATCAAGTTGTTCCTTCAATTTATATATGATCCTCGCCCTATTTCGTAGTTCAAGCAGGTAGCTAGTAATTTTATCTCCCAAGAAACTAAGTTTCTCTACATAATGAAATACCAGAATGAATACAGATTACGCAAAGATTCTCCATAAGCATGGTAAACATGTTCACTACAGGACCACAGTCTGAAATTGAAGCCATATACAAAAAGGCACCGTACCAACAAAATCTTTCTCGAGTAGAGAAATCCTCTGGACCTTAGCCCTTGTTTACTTCCCAACTTGGGAGGTGCTAAATTGGCATTTTGCCATAAATGCGACACTGTAGCGTTTCGTTTGTATTTGTGAATTATTATCCAAATATTAACTAATTAGGCTCAAAAGATTCGTCTCGCAAAGTACAACAAAACTGTGCAATTAGTTTTTGATTTCGTCTATATTTAGTACTCCATGCATGTACCGCAAGTTTGATATGATGGGGAATCTTCTTTTTGCATAGTGTCAAAGTTGGGAGTTTGAAGGGAAGTAAACAAGGACTTACCCTTCAATTCAGAGACTGGAATACTAACGTAAGGGACATTAATGCACAAGCACTGCACTTGATTGGTCAAACAATACTACTAATAATAAAGTTCCATTTGCGTTCATACCTACATTTTCCTTCTCACCAACTAGACATTCCACATCACCTAGTACTTGTGTTACGGAAGCAAACCTTTCCTGCTGAATTAAATAAAGCCAGATGCGAATTCAACTTCTCTGAAACCACAGCAATCTGCTTATCCTTCATCTGGATGGTCCATTGCAGAGAACATGCAGAGTACGTCCTGCCAATCAAACACGGTCGTGGGCCAAATGTCAGTTTGCCCTCATAAACAGTTTAGAACTCAAGCCTATACTCTTCGTACACACAAAATTAATGTACATATTACATCTGCAGAAGTCCATACACGGTACATAATGTACACAAGAGTAGATTGCAGCTGCTCACAAAAAGAAAGCACATGCGTCATACTGTTTCATGAATTCCTCCCTTGACTGAAGCAGCCTCTCCATGTTCTCTTTCAAATCCTTTTCGTTTCTCTCCAGCAGCTCATTGTCATTTTCAAGGGACTTGACCTGCACAGCAAAATACAACTGCAACGACTCACAGCCTGACAGACAGACAAACGCTAATCACAGTCAAGGGGAAGATTGGAGAACTCACATCATGGATTAAAAAAAACTATCAGGATGAACTATCATATGATTCCTTGAATATAAATTGTGAAACATCATGTATGGTTTATTAAGTGGCCGCAAAACAATAACAGCTACTACTGCCTAGGCCGCCAGAGTGGGAGAATGGGGCACGAACCCTAGACTCGAGCCTCTGCAGAGCGTCATCCCGCACCACCACCTCCGCCCGCAGCTCCCGCGCCTCCCGACGGCGCTCCTCCTCCGCCTCCTTCCACCGCTACTTCCACCTCTAGCCACAATAATTTCCTTTACTTATTTCATTTTAGAATCTCGATATCTATATTCGTTCTTGAACCATCTCCACCTCAAGTTCTCGGAGTACGAGAGAACAAGAGAAAGAGACTGCTGGAAGTACAAAAGAACAAGAGAAGCCTCAAATTATGGAGCAGAACATTTTGAGCATGTGTAAATGACAGTACATGCAGGAGTAATTGAACTGACAGTAGACATGTTAACTGCGCATAGCTTGCTTATAAATGTGAAATGCTGCTTTGCAGAGATCATTGAGCATCTAAAAAACCTACTACCAGTCTATTCATTTTGCAAGTAGACATGTTAACTGAACTGACAGTGCACAGGTTAGCTGAGTATAGGTACTTACCAGTATTAGAATAAGCAGTACTCCCAATACTACTCCATTAAGCATTTTCAGTTTGGCAGTAGATGAAAGCATTTTCAGGAGTATAAGAAATGAAAGCAATAGGATGTACTGAACCTGAACTTGGTGACAACAATAATAGGTTGTCACTCAAGAACATGTGCACTACTCCAGCTAGTTTAAGTAACAGCAATCATTTATAGGAACATGGAAAGAAATAAGAAAACTTAGAACTATAAATGTACTCCCAGTATGTACCAATGCAGGTGCCTGAATAGCATTTAGCAGTACAATTCCCAGTAATTATTCAAAATGACAATGTTACTGCAAAATACCCAAAAAAAAACACTAGCAGTGACACATCTACCACAGGTAAGTACCTATGTACACCATATTACTTGACCTTGGCACTCGAAACAGCCATGACCAGGGTGAGCAATACAGGGTGTTAAATTTACACAAGGTGGTGTGAAGTTTTTACCTAACAAAACCATTGTGCTAATGACCCAAAACTACCCTGTTTGCCAATATGGACAATACAAAATGATTCAAGCAACAAAATGATGACCTCCTCCTATCTACTGTTTGGTTGGAAACCGACCTCGATTTAATCCGCAACTCAATTGTGGCGAGCACGAGGAGGCAGCATAGCAAGACAACAACGGGTAGGCCTAAACTGAGGGGAACCACATGTCAGCTTAGAGCTCTTCTAAGATAGGTTCAATCATAGCACTAGCTAGCAGTCATATTACATTCTCTCAAGTTCTAAGCTTCATGTACATGCATTCATAATCGGTTATTAGATAGAGAAGAATGGAGGCACGTCCGAACATTTTATTTTCCAAGGAAACGCTAACTGCACATGATTTCGATAATAATAAATAATAATAATAATAATAAAAGGTACAATATCTTATATGTTATACATAGAGCAGAGCGTGGAGCCTAGTGGCATGGAGTACCATTCATCTTTGCGTATCAGCAACTGCAGTTCTGGGGTGACCTCGACGGCGCTGAAGGTGATAGCTTGGCGTGTTAGCCTGACCAAGTTGGTCATGTTGTTGGTCACGAAAGGTTTGTAATTATATATATATCCGGTATCGATGAGCATAGAAATGCAAAATCTGCCGCCTCCAAAGTAAGCAAGGCTGGCGGTTTCGAGGACTGGGCGATATCCGAGCCTGGAGAAACGGGCCTCCGGCCAGGACTTGATGATCGCCGGCGGCCTGGCCTCCATGTCAACGGCGCAGAAGTGGCCTCCTTCCTCTTTGGAGCAGAAGCCGAAGAGCAGCTGCCGGCTGTCGCCCAGAAAATCAGGGACCAAGATCGCCTGGCCCATCATGACAGGCAGCTCCCAGGTGCCTTCCTTGTGCCACCGGCGGCGCGCGGTGTCGAAGGTGAAGGTGCCTTCGCCGCAGATAGAGACCCATATGTGCGCGCCGGCGACGAAACATGCGGAGAAATACCATTCTGGACTGGAGAGGAGTGGTGGATCCGGGATGGGGAGCCAGGCCCAGCGCCGGCGGTTCTCCTCCTCCTCCTCCTCCGTGTCGTGGAGGCGGAGTAGAAGCTCGAAGTGGTGAGCACCTTCGGGATCACGGTGCGGAAGGCGGGACATGGCGAAGAACATACCTGCGACGGGAACAAGTACAATTTTGAAGAGAGGGGAGCTCGGATGGATCCGGCGGAGATGGAGCGCGAGCCGGTGTCGCAGAGCAAAGTCCGGGCGTCATCGGCAGCGACAGCGGCAACGAGGTTGCCGGAGACGGCGATGGTCAAGCAATCCCAGGCAACGCCGTGGTTGAACCGGGCGGCGGGTTCGGGGAGGCTGAGAATCGGTGGGAATTCTTCGGCGGGTCCGCCGGCGAAGAGATGGTTGAGGTTGTTGAACTCGAAGATCAAGTACCCCACCCGGACGTCGTTCACGAGCACCATGGCTCGACTTTGCGCGGCGGCCATCGATCGATTTCGTAGCCCTCAAAGGAAAGGGTTTGGAGGATGTTGATGTGGATCTGATCTGATATTTATAAAAGAGAGAACGGAGGGCAGCGGAGCGGAGTAGGACACGGTTTCCGGTTGTCGGTCGGTTATTATCGTGGAGTATGAATTCCCGTCGGACCAGCGAAAGGAAAGGGACGTAGGTGGAAGGTACAGTTTCAATCGATCTGGGTGTCCTATTTGCAATCTCAAGATCGGAACTCGTCTGCTCATGTCCGTTACACCGCCAACGAACAAACAGCATTCGCTAAAGCTGAAAAATTCAGTGCACCAGAGGCAGCATGGATGAAGAAAGAACTTAGGAGTTCATCAAGGGAGAAAAACATTTTGTTTACAATCTGCGATCTACATTGAACTAAAGAGGAGGCACCAAGCTTCAGGGATTGTTTTATCTTCGGCTCTAAATCTTCGGCTCCAGAGGCGAGCTTCAGGGATTGTTTTATCTTCGGCTCCAGAGGCGAGCTTCATCTCTGCATAGTTGCCAAAATCTAGAGTGTGACGGGGCGGAGCGTTGGAACACCAAGTCATTTCGCTGCTTCCAAAGCATCCAGCAGATTAGCAATATGAATCCTGAGAATTGACGGGCAGGCAGTGTTGTCGGACGGGTAATAGCCATCAGCTGGGTAACATTGGCGCCGTCTGTGTTGAATCCGAGTGCTTCCAAATTGGATATTTACCATTAGATAAATGTAATAATTGATCTGTGCAATGGCTGCAGGTTTGATATGATTCCACTAAATGTTACTCAAATAGCAGTACGCCGGCTGGGCATGTGGACTGGATAAACATTATGAGACGAAGGGACTAACATGAATAGATGCATATCAGTGACAATGTAGCACAACTAGTTTAACAAGGGAATGCAAAAAGATCTTCAACAACTTGGCAAGTTGGCATTAGTAGGTAAGTAATGCTCAAAATGCAATATAAACTTCTTTCCTCTTCTCAAGCTTAATGAAGGGCAATTCCATAAAGAGATGCTCAAAATGGCAAGTCATCACATACTCAAAAAACTTTATTTAGGAATACTGCATCTGGATTTATGATGAGTGCAAACATTGATACCTCGGACATGATACAACAACGAACATAAGCTAACAGGTCCCCATTTTTTAAAAAAAAAAACTCACTCTATAGTGTAAGGTGGAGGAGGTGGAGATACCTCCCTGTCCATGACTAAATAAGCTCACCGAGCTGCAACTGCACCATAGAAAGAAGAAACAAATGAATAACTAAGCAAATAAGCACAACAACACCTTCTTTTTGAAATAAAAGAGAGACCAATACATCATCCTTTTTTTTAAAAAAATTACCAGTTAGATATAAAATTTTGTAGTTGACAAATGTTTCATTTAAAATCGTTTAACTGCCCAAAACTTTGTTATAAGGTTATGAAAGAAATACGTTCCGCCACGTCAGTGAACCGTGTCTCCAGAATCGAGCTCTCCCATTGGCCCAAACCTCCTCTCCCTGAATCCCTCCCCTTCTATCACTTCCCTCTCCCTCAATATTTATCCATTCCTCTCACCATCTTCCAAGGGCCACTAGTAGCGACAGGACACAGCGGCAGGAGGGCGGTGGGCGGCGCGGCACAGCGTGGCACTCCGGCGGTCGGCTCCTCCTCCCTCTCCCCCGGCCGAGGTGGCTCTGGCATGGCTGGGCGCGCGGGGGCGGCGCGGGTGGCTGGGCGCGGGTGGCCAGGTGGCGGAGGGCGCAGGAGCGACGACGGGCGCGGGAGCGACGGGTGGCGGGGACGGGAGCGGCGGCCTACCGGCGTGGCAACAGCGGCCTACAGGCGACCGGGCGGGCGGCGACGGCTGGCTTTGCTTTTTTTGTATTATTCCAAAAATCACTGTATCGGCGGGCTACCTAACCACCCGCCAGCACAGAGCAGTCTATACTAGCGGGCGAGCACCCGCCAGCACAGAGAGCCATTGCTGGCGGGTGCTAGGCCTGCTAGCACAATGCCATTTGTCCCGCCAGGAAAAATGGATTATGGCGTAGTGTTTATTGAGGGATGTCTGAATGAAGTTCTTAATTATTTGCGATCTGATTATTAATTTCAGGGTTATAGATACCGTAAGGCGACCATATTGGCCAATGTAATTTGATTTGTCATCTTCTCTCTTCTTTGCATCTTATATAGAAGACTCATAGTCCAGAGCATGTGGAACCCTTTTGCATGCATGGACCCTAGCTTGAGGATGATGCATGGTCATTTGAGGGTACGGTCCCTTAGCTTCCATTTGACAGGGACAAGATCCCTGCTGTCATGTATGATCTCGCTCGTAGTGAACCATCAGTCAGTCCATCACCATGAATTGAAGCACTCTTTTGTGAATTGGGATGGTCTATATGAAGTGATATTGGACCACCGTACCCTAATACGATTTTGGACCGACCCAAGGCCCATACCACTGTTGCACGCTGATTATGCTGTATACATCGATTTTTTTCTACAAAAGTTCGATCACAAAGTTTTGATGCTCCAGGCAGCCACCCAGGCAATAGCATAAGATGCAGATGTCTGTTCTTGGCTCCCATATGATTGACATGCATGCTTGCCAGGAAGAAGAAACGTTAGTGCTGCAGATGACAAGGCTGTAAAGTCCAAACCAATAAGTTGGCCGGGTCTGATAATGCTCTGTTAAAAAGGATTGTTGAGATGTCACATACATAAAAGGTCGCTGAACTAAACAAGACAAGAATAGTAAGGAACAAGGCCCTGACACATCACTATCAGATTAAGGATAAGCACAGTTAATGATCTAAAACTACCATAGCACATTGCAAATACAAATACATCTCTCACAGATCACAGTCAGTCTACATGCAGTACCATTATCTATGTCTCTATGCTATAACAATAATGGACAGTGCGGAAGAGAGTTATAAGAGACCAGAGGGAAATCCTCCGAATGCAGGATCCTCGGATCGAGATGTTCATCTGGCAGCAAGGAAGGGAATGGATGCAATTTCATGAGCACGCTATGAAATGCAGGAGTGTCATAAGGACCATTAAGGCATCCATCAGGACCATTCTGACTCACAAGGAACCAATATGTCGGCTGGCCACAGCCACTGCTCTATTTGGCGGATCATCAAGCACTGTCATGGCCATGCAGCAGCAGCACCATGTGACAAGTTTTCAGACAACCGCTTTTTTGGCTATCAAGCAACAAATACAAGTCCCGTTTTCTGGTCACGCTTGCCATGCACATATACTATATTGTATTAATTAGCAGGCCAACTACTATTACTTTTGTTGGCAAGACCCATCGGCGCCAACGCTATCATCCACATGTGCACAGGCTATACATTGGCCATGGAGCAGTAGTAGAAGCAGAACAAGGAACGGAGAGGGAGATGTCGTTGTTAGCTTGCTTTAATTTTTAGCTAAGCCAAGTTCGTTAGCTGGATGAGATTTGTTACCTTTGGTTCTTGTTAATATTTGCCTTATTTGGTCCCTGCTGTTCTGCAACTGCAAAGGCAAAATCATTTGTTCTGCAACTGCAGCCTCTGCTATTAGGGATGCAACCTCTACTATTAGGGATGGTGATGTATTATAGCTCTCGTGCCTTTTTCACAATCCAACTCAACTCTATTTATTTTTAGTTTAAAATCATATAATTTTATAGCGCGGTCCTTATTGAGCCCGATCTTTAAATCTGTTAGGCTAAATTAGATGGCTCTTTTATCACCCTAGTTATAGCACTTCTCTACACAATGGTCAATGGTGTAAGTTCAAAGTGAGATGTTTATTAAGAGCTTCACATATGGAACAACGCTTAATAAGATTGCAAAAGCCCAAAGAAAGATGCATGTCAATTATATTATTTTACCTCTGCAGGTGCACAATGCGGCGAGGAAAACCATTTTCCCCATTGCGAGTTCCCCCAATGCCTGGAGTGTTATGAACCGTTGGATCGGCAGGCTGCGGTCACGATTCGATACGTCGAGGTTGATGCGGCAGCGTCGCCGCTGGGCCAAGCCCATCCGTCTTTATTTCCCTCTCGCTCGTCGCCGATTCCGGCCGCCACCAATCCATTCATGACCTGATTACTCGATCGCCGGAGAAGGAAACGGAGGAATCCGACATTTGGCCGGTGAAATCGATCTATGGTTGGGGAATTGCCCGCTCGCACACGACCGCTCCGATTCGAAATCGGACATTTGGGGGATCCGATCCGATGTCGTTGCGCTTGGCGGCCTTCTCCACCTTCTTCTCCTCCCTCCCTCCCTCTGCACATCTGCAGCAGCAGCAGCACATGGAGAGCGATCGACAGCCTCGCTGCGGTGCGGAGGCGGCTTCAGAAGGCTCTTCACTGCCTCCATCCATCTTCTCTACCCCGGCCGGCAGGCGGCAGCGGCAGTAGATGGGGTCGCTGCGATGTCGCTGGCAAGCCTGCAGCTGCACAGCACAGCTGGGCCCTTGTCTTGGGCTTTGCGACAATCTTACTTAGGCCTTGTAACGGCCCAGGAGACGAAGCCCACCCATGAAAATATATATGCTCTTACTCCCTTCCAAAAAAAAGAAAAGCTCTACTGTTTGCCCATTTATAATTGTTTTTGAGTTTAATGGTTGTGTTGTTTTTATCTTTGGCTGGTGAAGGAAGAGGCTAGGAGCTTTTTGATTCATCTATAGATAAAAATATATGCTCGTCAGGTCACATCAGATTTGGAAAAACGATGGGAAGAAAATAGCAAGGGAGAGCGAGAGGAAGAAGACAGGAGATGCACTGGTGCAATCAGGATGAGACACTGACGTGAGACCAAGCAGCTAGACGGACGGATCAGTGGAGAAAACGGAAATGGCCAACTGATTGACGACCCAACAGTGAAGAAGGAATGATTAATACTTCTTGAACCTTGACTGAGATTATTATTGGGAGATGCATGCGTGTCATCATGTACTCCGATCCAAGCATGCAATAACGTAAACATGCATGAACAATAATGCAATCAACTGAAAAACGGCCATTGAAGCCATCTAGACAAATGATTGATTATCTCTGCTTTTCAAAAACGTAAGTCGTTTTAATTTTGTACCAATTAAGGATATTTTTTAAAGGAGGCAGGAGCACTGCCGATTCATTTAAGGAGGTACAAGTTTGCGATTACAATATGACATAAATCAAATTTATCTTGCATCAATAATAAAGATAACATAGATAATTAACTAAAGACTACTCAAACCCACAGATGGGTTTCCGCACGCCTTACGGCAATAATTTTCAGCAACCATGCATGCATGCGGGCGGGCTAATTAATCTCTAGGCATCTAAGTACAGTTACCAGAGTAATTTAATTACTAACAGGGAGAGTTTGACGATTAATCAGCAGTATGTAGGATCCATCGTCGATCAGGCTAGGGACAGCTCAACCAACACTTGATTCATTTTCCTGAGTGAACAGAAAGAATAATAAATAATCAAGGACCCACCTAGCTAGCTTATCATAATAATTAAAGGTTTTTTTTCTCAAGGTCTGGTGTGCTTCTTCCAGTAGAATAGAAGCACATCCACTAGGTAGTGATGAAGGGCATCTCACCTGTGTCGGCTCCTAACTCTCATCAACCTCTGAATTTCTTTTTTTTTTTTGCGTGCATCTTCAACCGATTGATGGACGCAGGCACCACAAGAGGACGAAGGCATCTCTAGCTAGATCCTCTCCTCTTAATTGATATTTGCTGCCCAAGTAATCCACTTTAATTTCTTCATTTAATCACAAATATAAGGGAGCATGTATGTGGTTTTTTATAAGTAAATTAATTGCCTGGTTCGTATCGAAGTTTGGCGCTTCAGGAACCTATACTATATATCTACCTACAACTGAATGAAGGCAGTTGTCAAACACAGTAACCATGCATGCATTATGCATGATTACATTCATCATTATTGAAGAAAGTTAGAAAGAAAAGGGGGATCAGCATGTGTGCGTGCCGTACAGGGTTGGTTGATTTGGCAATTCAGAATCGGTTAGCTGTTGGTTGCACGCATCTCATCTGCTGATGATCTGCATGGCGCATGCATGTGCAACAACGGCACAACACAAAGCTACTATACTATACTATACGGACCCTGCAAGCAAGGACGTAGGCCATGTAGTAGCCACAGTTTGATTTGCATCTTCTTTCAACATAGATCAAAGTTCAGAGAGGTTGCAGTAGATGCAAGCACATTTTTTTACTGGGAAACATATATATATGCACCAACATCGCAAAGTTATAACAAAAAAACTATGGAGAAACACAAACAATAATTTACTTATATTTAACATTTCGAAAATTCTGCTTTTGCCGTCAGGCCATGCACTCACACACCAAAGCATGCATGTGATGGTGAGGACGACATGCTAACGCATTCAGGAGTGCAGAGTAGTAGCTTGAGTTTGAAGCGTCAGCTCTCGCACCAAAGCATGCTATAGGTATAGGAGTGCACACACAACACAGATCGATCATATTCTTCAGTTAGCTAACCGCTGCAGGCATGCTATGGCTTAGCTCTAGGACGGCCGGGTGGTACTGCATGCGGTAGTGGCTGATCGATGATTGGCCAAATTGGATGCGCAAAGATATGTGATGTGATGTGCAATATATGCAAGTGTAACTAACTAATAACTGATGCTGCATCGATCTATCGGCCCATCACCGCATTTGTCCGATCGGCGGTCACCAAACTAAAAGCGCTTGCATGCTGCGTGTTTCGTCGTTACGTTCCCTCTCTGATTGAAAATTAAGGTGAAAATTAAGTAGGTAAGTTGAGGTGTACGAGCAACCGAAAGCAGAGTGAAGATTAAGGTCGTCCTTAACCATCAGCTGACAAGTTGGTTACAAAATCATGGCATGAGAGAGATGCAGAAAACATGGTGTTGGCTTCTGGACCATTCCTGTCTGACGACGCGCGATAATGCAGTCAGCCCCTACAATATGTACGATTTGATTCATGGACGCTAGCTGATGCTTGCATTGTGTCGGTATCTAAAATTAAAGGAGTCTGTGTGGTAGTTAGATCAATAGTTTTCATTACTACTGTACCTTATTTGTTTGCGTTTTCTTTTTGAGAGGATTCATTACTGTACTTGTTGGTTGGTCTTGAAATGTAGATTTGAGATAGATCATCATTCATCTCCATGTACGTACCACCACCTGTGCGTAACTGTGCAACTTCCATATCAACCGCTTCGTCCCTGGGCCTAGCTGGAACTCCTTCCTATATATTGGCCCCCATGCAGCAGATGGAAAACACACACGCAAACGCCTCAACAATCTTGCAACATATTGCCCTGCAAAGCAACTGCTCTCGCTCGAATTGAAGCAACAAGATGCCTGACAAGAAGAAGAATCTCCTAGTAGCACCATGCCTGCTGCTGCTGCCTGCCATTGTGCTCCTCCATCCACCGGCGGCGCAGGCGCAGCCATCCCCCGGCTACTACCCGAGCTCCATGGTGAGGTCCATGGCCTTCTCGGAGGGCTACGTCAACCTGTGGGGCCCGCAGCACCAGACACTGTCCCAGGACCAGAAGGCGCTCACGCTGCTGATGGACCGCAGCTCAGGTCAGTTCGTTGTCTCAGCATACCAATACTAGCATCGTATCAGCAGGCTGCTGGATCGATTCCAAATAGTAATTAAGCCTGCGTGTTGTGGTGGGAGCAGGCAGCGGGTTCAAGTCGAAGCGGTCGTACCGGAACGGCTACTTCGGCGCGTCCATCAAGGTGCAGCCGGGCTACACCGCCGGCGTCAACACCGCCTTCTACGTACGCCATCGTCTTCTTCACTTTCCTTCTATGCATGGGTTTAATATGAGATTGTGATTGTGGTTGTAACAACAACAACAATGCAACAACATTTGCATGCAGCTGTCCAACAACGAGCTTTACCCGGGGAAGCACGACGAGATCGACATGGAGCTGCTGGGCACGGTCCCCGGCGAGCCCTACACGCTGCAGACCAACGTGTACGTGCGCGGCACCGGCGACGGCGCCCGCCTCGTCGGCCGGGAGATGCGCTTCCACCTCTGGTTCGACCCCGCCGCCGACTTCCACCACTACGCCATCCTCTGGAACCCCGACGAGATCGTCTTCCTCGTCGACGACGTGCCCGTGCGCCGCTACGCCGGGGACGCGTTCCCGGACCGGGAGATGTGGGCGTACGGCTCCATCTGGGACGCCTCCGACTGGGCAACCGATGGCGGCCGCTACAGGGCGGACTACGCGTACCAGCCCTTCGTGGCCCGCTTCCAGGGGTTCAAGACCGCCGGCTGCGAGGTTGCCGCGCCGTCGACCTGCCGCCCCATGCCGGCGTCGCCAGCGGGCACCGGCCTCAGCTCGCAGCAACAGGACGCCATGCGCTGGGCGCAGCACAGGTCCATGGTCTACTACTACTGCCAGGATCACACCAAGGACCGCGCGCTATACCCCGAGTGCTAGCGACTGCCGTCATCATGATTACCACACGTACTACAGCAAGTCAGCAGGAGAGCCTAGGCCTGTTGCCGCTGGATATCCATAATGCATACCCAAATCCGCGTCCAAACAGGGAGGGGAGGGTATAGGGAAGATACAATTTATCTATTGGATATACATAGTACCTAGTACAAAATTAATTATTCATTGAATATGGGTGAGAATGGAGAGGGTGAGGATTGGATAATTTATATTTAGATTTGGGTACGAACAAGAATGGGTTTGTCCATACCCTTCGTCTAAGGAGAGCTGAGCGGCAAAAGGAGGTGTGCGAGTGAAGCGCCGCCCTGCCATTCTGAAATTTGTTCACCAGTGCTTGAGGCGTGCAATTACTAGTAATTATGTTAAGTGACTAGACTGTTTGTATCTTCAGATGCAGATCTATACTCCATTATCTAAAGAGGAGCATGCTTGTGAAAGCTACATGTGCTAATTAAGATTGTGGATTAATTTGGACTGAGCACCATCCTTGCATGTTGCTGCTGAGGTCCTCTGTTGTTGCTTCTCTTACACGCACTGCCGCACATGATCAAATTGATTTAAGTGGCACAAGTATCACCCAACTTAACTTCCAATCCAGCCTGATGTTTCATTTCCCCAACTTAAAAATTGCATCACAACTTGGCTAATCCTCACAACTTTAACACCGATAAGCATGAGCTGTGGATTGACCATACCAGAAAAAAATAATTATAACTGCGCTGCTGAAACAGCTCAGCATATACAAGTGTAAAACAAGATGCCGTTCCTCCTTTCAGAAACACCACCTGTACACAGCAAAAGACTTTCTTCTGTACAAACTAGTACTATGTTAGCTATCACTGCCGAGCCGAGCTACCAAAAGGCTAATCAAGTACACTAAAGCTATGCTCCCTGACATGCTAACTAATTTTGAAGACCTCCAACTTTTCCTCGCTTAAGCATCCAAGGTACCTCCCTCCACCTGAGCTTTCCGCATACCTTAAATCAAGGATCGGCTGCCGGTGGGCGCAAAGATCGGCATGAATCACAAACGAAGGTAGTTGCCACGTCCGGACCCCATGCAGCGACTCATCCCCGTAGGCGAAGAGATGTTGATTGTCTCCATAAGGTATGATTGCTGATTTTGACATGCGTACTTCACTTACGTTGGCATAGCATGTTGGGCCTTCGGTGAAGGATGCATTACCTGTCCTCCTGACAAGGGCATGATGCCCCAATTTTCCTGAACCAACAGGGCGTGTTGGCGTCTGTGATAGATACACCTGAGATGCAGTAGCATCTTCTGATGCCTCAACTTTGGGCCGGAAGGAAGCCACCAAAACATCGCTTGATGGAGGGGCACATGCAAGGGAAATGCATACACGCTGACTGTCCATCTCAGTTAGCAAATGCGGCCTGAAAGATAACCAACAGAACAAAGATGAGAACCCACAATTCATGGACCTGAAAACATAAATGCACTTCCTAGATAAAAATTAATTGCCATCAGTACAAACTACACGATTCTATGCTGTCGAACGATGTCAGATACCTGCTTTGATTGTTGTCAGCATCCCACATGCAGGGACCTACAGCGGAAGCTGAAAGAATCTTCCTGCAACCATTATTATCAATGACAGAGTGGAGCGTATGAATCGGATTCGTAGAAAGCCCCACCATAGAATGCAAGGGTCTTGTAGTTTGACGGACATCAAAGACCATAAGCATGCCGTTCTGCAGTATGTAAACAAATCGATTCAATTAAAACATTGCAAATCATAAGGAGCTTAAGATGATATGTTGAAAGATTAACCTGCAAACCAGCATAAATATGACGTGAACTAGATACATCTGCTGAACACGACCAACCAGGGACCTGTACAGTATAGTGACACAGAGAGTAAAATTAGGTAGAATATATGTATGTGCTTCACCTAATTTGCCTATCCAAAGTCTCATCCAGTAAGGTTCCATCAAGGTGGGGGGAAAAATTCAAGACTGCCAAATACTCTACTGTAGTTTTTTTTAAAAAAATGGAAAGATCAAAGGGGGAAGTCCCCACCAATATTTATTCTCTCATAAATTGTATAGGCCTCGTGAGAGTCAAATAATTGATGTAGTATGTTTCATTGTGACAAAATAACTAAGTAGCACTAGACCAGCTCCATCAACACCATGTATGTTTTCATTTACCAAATTCCAAAAAGGTTAAATAAAAATGTATCAAACAATATATCTTACAGGGACCTTCGTATAATAAAAAGTAGCATTGTGCAAGTGTTTAGATTAGCAAGGTGAGATAATTACCGGCAAATCACACTGAAGGACGACACTGTCTGTTGTCATGCTGGTATCAAAATACATCATGAGAAGTGTTAGAAAGAACTATGGTAGAACACATATCAAGCAATTATTTGGGAAAAAAACAGCAGGAACAATAACTATCCCAAAATTCAAGACAAACCTGAAAAGTGATAACTTCCTTCCTACTGATGTAAAAATAGCAGAGCCACCAGGAAGGATACACATATCCCTAATAGCTTTGGTATCGGGAGGAAGGTGGACTTTGAACGGTTCATGAGCAGAACCCATGCTAATCTGTTGGCATAAAAAATTTACAATAAAGGGAATGTTGTAAAATCCCAAGGTGATAAGCACAAGTTCTACAGTTCATCTGGCATCGCGTAGAATTTAAATTATATACCTTGGTAATAACATGTTCAGCACCTACAGCAGCTGCCCTCCCAGAAGCAAGTATTATTTGGTTAGATGCATCTATGCCGATGACTCGAGCTCCATCCAAAAATAATTCATACTGAACAAGGTTAACAATTAAACCAATGCCAGGAATTCAATTTGGGATGAAAACAGAAATGAGTGAATCACTGACAATCGGGAATCAAACAATTTGTATAGCATTATTAGGGAAAAATCAAACAATTAGATAATCCAAGGGGGCTGGCTCTATAAATACCCTGAAGTATGAGTCTTGACTTTAGTAACTATTTACTGTAGTTGCATCAAGATACTTTAATTACTCTTTAAAGTTTAAAGCCATGAAGTCAAACCTCAACAAATACATGAGACATGATAATTAATATTCAGTGATATATTTCATGAGCATGTGCTGGCAAATGGATGCATGTATAAAATACATCACAACAGTATGAGGCAGCAATAATAAAGCTTGCTTCCAAGTGAAAGTAGCAAAACTGAGATAGGTTATTCTTGCCATGCGTTTAATCAACATGTAAACCGTAGCATGTAAACAAATAATGTAAAAAGTAATCAGCTCAGCCTAACGAAAATTCCAGTGTTTCCAAGTAATTGATCAGGTCAGCAAACACACAAGATAAGAATCATGGTTAAAGCATGAAGTGCACACTAACAACTAAAGTAAAAACAGGTTATAGGACACTAAAACTAAGGATCGTAATTAGTTTGAAATAAAGTCTACAGCTGATAGCAAATACCTGTGAGCAAAAGCTTACAGTGGCCGAGGTAGATGGCTCCAGATGTACAGCTCTATCTGAATGCTCTGCCACTTTCTTCACAGAGGAACAAAGAGAATCTTTGAGCTATACCACATGACGGTTAATCAACGACCAGTTAACTAAAATTACCTGTCTCTTTAAGCTAACAGCATCTATTATTCCCTGTTCCAGAACAATCTGCCTCTGCAAGGTGACAGTAAGTTTTAGGTAAATTGACAACTATTGCAATTTTTCCTGGCACGGAGACAGACAACAAAGAAAGAGCACATTATAGGAGATGTCTTGGTTCACAATGATAAACATCCAATATCACAATAACAACAAGAAGCCTTTGGTCCCAAGCAAGCTGGGTAGGCATGTGTATAAATAAGTTCTGTGAGCAACACCTTTTGTGCACTACAGATTCACACAAGTGTGATTGCTTCAGAGTTTGAATAGAGAAACAAGCAGCCAAGGATGGGTAGACATACCTTGGTCATCTCCTCAAACAATTTATCATGGTGCAAAACCTATGACAAGAAAACACACAAGTTAGAAAAGTTATCAATCCTAACCTCCAGATATGAAAAGGAATGTAAGGCTAGAAGCTGGATGGCCTGGTAGATGCCTTAATGAAACTAATCACCTTATTCTCCAGGGAATCATTTCTCTCCCTCAAATATGAAATTTCCTGGAGAGTTGGAACAAACTTCAGTCCACGCTCAAGAAATCTTCCAGAGGAAAAGTAAAGGCAAAATAGCCATTTCGGTCCCTGAACTTTGCACCGAGGGTCAAGTTCGTCCCTCAACTTCCAAAATGGCCAATCTAGTCCCTCAACTTTTGTTTTTGGATCAAACATGTCCTTGTGCTGATATGGAGCTCTATATTAGCATGAAACTAATGCGAAAAGTCATTTTTGCCCTTGGCTCCTCCTCCCTCTCCTCATTCCACCGGAATTAACAGTATTATCCAAAATATATAAGTATGAGCATAGATATATTTACTGAGAGAGTATGAATACGTACATGGAGCATGTATACCGTGCCACGAGTATACGAGTACATGTCAACTTAAGAGTATGAACATACATTAAATTGTGTATATCATGAAAGAATATGATTACATACATTTTGCATGTCAAAATTTGATTCATATGAGCACATGTCAAAATGAAAGTTGAAGGACTAAATTGACCGATTTGAAAGTTGAAGGACGAACTTGACCCTTGGTGTAAAGTTCAGGGACCAAACTGCCTATTTTGCCAAAAGTAAAACAACCGATCTAACCTTTTCAAGTTCATTTTTTGGAGCGGTGACCTCTGGTGCATAGAGATTGATGATGTCCTTCTGTTTAAACCTTTTGCTACACTGAGGGCACTGAAATACAACGAAGGGAAAACTTCAAATCATGGAGAATGATATCTCCTGGAGAGGGAACCGTCACCAAAGTAATTAAAGTAGCCATCTAACATACACACCGTTGCACTTCGATTCCCACGCTGGGTCAACCACCTCTCTAAGCAAGATCTCCCGTAGACATGCCCGCACGGGATACAGCTACAGGGTGTAGCACAAAGTTAGGCATTTCAGATCATATCCATTGTCCATTGCAGACAGGATAATCAGATATGAGGAAACACGTATTCAAGTTGAAGAAATCGTTGCCGTGAATAGCATTTTTTTTAATGTGCAATTCTGCATTCTCAGAAAATGTTGAGTTGGCCTATTCGAAATGGAAAAGAAAAAACACACATGGCCAAGCCGTTTGTATTCATGTCCTGTGGATGAATCAAGAATGAGCTACAGTTAGTCATTAATTTGAATTTTCATCACAGCAACCATTAAGTCAAGAAGTTTGTTGTCAGAGATAGGAATGTGTCCACAATGGGGAACAAACAAACAGAAAGATTGCGGGAGAATGAAAAGGCGGCGTTGCTCACCTGATCCGATGCGGGCCCTGGGAAGCCCATGGCTCCATACAGACGGGGCAGGTGGGCGTGGTCGCCCTCTCCGCCGCGGCGTCGGCAGCCGCCACCGCGGAAACCCTAGCTCGGGTGGATGGCCCTCCCTCGACAAAATGTTCCCTCTCCTGCTCCTCCTCTTCCTCCTCATCATCCTCCTCCTCATCGTCGTCGTCGCTGGATCCTTCACCGTCCTCCTCCTCCGAGCCTCCGTCATCATCGGACTCCTCCTCGCCCTCGCCCCCCTCCAGGTCCGCTTCGCCGTAGTCGACGTCGAAGACACCCTCTAATAGATCGTCCAGCACAACCGGCTGCAGCGTCCGCCCCCTGGCACGGGAGCGTGACGGCATGGTGTGGCGGCGCAGGCGAAGGGGGAAGACGAGTTCGAAAGGAAAGGACCAAGGGGAACGGAACGGATACTTTCAGGAGGAGCCGAGGAGGCAGAGGCAGGAAGGGTCGTGGTGGAATCGGGATCAGACACGAGAACCTCCCGGAAGCTGAAAGGCCATATGGGCCTATTCTCTACACTCATGGGCTACATCTGTCGTGCTCAGGACTCATGGGCCGTCATCCATGCATCCAGTTCAGCCTGCACTTTGTGAGCTCAATGGCTTACCATCTTCTCCTTGGCTGGGTAACTAATTCCCTAGCAGTCCGATTCCTCCGAGCCTCGTCTGCCCGCTTCCTCCAAACTTCCGCCACGTTACTCCATGCCACGCTCGCCGCCTCACGTCGGTCCATCATATATATCGCGGCAGGATCAGGATCCGATCCTCCTGCTGCTGCTGTGGTGCGGCCTCATCTTGTGCCGTCCAGATGCATGTACATATTGAACTCCGCAACTCGGCTGCAGCCAACGGCCTGCCTGCTTCACTGCCGCCATGCACCTGCTTGCTTCGCCGGCGGCGCAGGCCATGCCACGCAGCTGCTTACACACGGATTCAAAGCAGGCCATTGAGGATTTGCCCTCATCTGTCCCAAGCAACGACTGCTGCTTGACCTCGATGGCCTTCCATTCCAAGCCGCCGCTGAACAATCCCTTGGTTGATCAAGGCAACCACATCCCCATTGCAGCAGCCTCATCAGGGACCGCTTGCTGAATTGGGCAGCAAGCTAATAAGCTTCTCGCCTAGCACATTCAAGACCAATTGAGCTGCTCGTCCATGATTGATATATTTCTTTGATGAAGAATATAAAATAAACAAAACTCCACAAACCAGGCAGCAGATAACTGTATTTAAATGCGAAAATTCAGACCATTAGCCTACTAAGAGAGTAAGAGACCAACGATATCACCAATCCTTATATATATGCTGCCCACAAAAGATCATTATCCAACAGATAAGGCGCAGTACGTAGAGAAGAATCATATCGCCACCAGAGCAGATAGCATCACATTTTCAGATCCTACCAAGCGATTACATCGATCAAGCACGCACACTAGCGCTGAATTAGTTAGTGGTCGCTAGCTTAGCTCGATCTACAAATGCAGCAAGTGAGTGTGCATAGATATCACCGGAAGAGGTATAGTACGCCGCAGATTAGTTACGATCTTGAGAGCTCGAGCTACCTCCTCCATCTCCCGAGCTAGCCCAACTCTCTTGCGAGCCAGCTCTGCTCTCTGATGAGCCTCTGCAGCCATGGCAGCCACAGTTTGCTGCCATGCCGCCTCTTGTTGGCCTTCAGTTGGAACCTGCATTCTTGCTGCCTGCATAATGCATTTATTACTCGATTCATCCCATGTGAGCTTGATTTCATTAAGCTGATGAAGAAAACAAAATGTGAACCTGTTGAAGGGTGGCGTCGTCCCTGATCATCTGCTCCTCCGTGTGTGCCGCAGGTACAGGTTGAGCATGTCCTCGACTTTGAACTCTCTCGCGCACGAAAGGCACTGCATGCCAAGATATATTCATGAGTACTAGATCTAGTTGATGAAGAGCGAACAAGTAGGGGGAAAAAAGCATGCATTTTTTGGTACCTTAGCTGCGGTGCCCCCGCATCGAGCCAGCAATGCCTCCAGGCAGGATCTGCCATAGACGTGCCCACAGGGGATGCAACTGCATTCCAGCAGATGGATCCATCATCACGAACAGGCAAAACGAAATGAATCTCAGTCCTAGTAGCACTAGTACCCTAACAGATCAATCTTTCATATGTTCTGTTTGAATTTCAAAGGCAATGCAAGGCAAAGAAACAAGCAGCTGACTGTCCCAACAAGCAACTGCAGAGGCTTGCGGCTACAGCCAAGATGAAGCAAGTACTTACGTACGGCTGAAATCAGAGAGATTAACAGAGTACTACTCCAGTAGTTGTGGAAGTGGGTAATACATACAGATATAGCTCAGCAATGCAATAAAAGGCAACATTTTATTATTCAAGAGTGGCGTATCATCGGTTCATCAATTCACTTCGAGGATGCAATGTATCACCGCGGATGTATCGGAGACAGAAGCACGCAACGCAAGTAGAGCAACCAAGACTACATTCCCTGAGAACTGCAAATCCAAAACTTCATCATACCATAATGAATACACAATCACAAACGTTGTCCACGAAAAAGATCCTCGGGACTTTTGCTGCGTGGGCATCGGGCTGGGCTGCTGGGCTGGACTTACTCAAAATGTTCTGTTTTCTAATTTTTTTGGTCCTCGTTTCTTGATTTCTTATTTTCAATGAAAATTATGAAAAAGATATCAATACCTCAATTTAATTTAATTTATTTATAAAGGCGAGAGGCAGGTGTTTTTGTCATATGACAACATGCTCACCAAAATCGAAAATTGATGGTGGGCTAATCTTTTGGGTTGAGTAAAGCCTAAAATCCTGTTGTCGTGGACTTTAGTGCGCACTCTAACATGATAAAGGACCATGTATGGAGTAAAGACAGATGAATTTGTTTTTTAGAACGTTCAATTTTTTTTTTGTTTTTCAGAAGATACTAAAGTAGAACAGAGCGCCCATGACGAGAGGAATCATCACAGCGAACACCATGGTCACTCGCTACCTCTACATTCTGTCGAGCTATCTCTGCATTCCGTTGAGCAGAACCTGGTGATGGCTGCAGTCGTCGCAGAGATGCTCCGTGGTGGGCCCTTCTCCGCACTTGTAGCACAGTGGTGCGTCTCCCGGTTGGGAGCCCACCCACCCAGGTTCGGTCAGAGGGAAGCGCTAGGGTTGAAAAACAATCTGTGGCCCGGCCCAACTAAATCGTACGCTGAAAAACACAACGTCGCTCCAGGGGGGGGCATGTGTAAAAAAATATTGCCAACCAAGAACCTCCCCCTCCCTTTCCCTTCCCTTCGCCGCGACGCCGCCCCCCAATCTCCTCCGGCGCCGGGGGTTCCCCAGTTCCGGCGGCCGGACAATGGCTCGGAGGGGCGTGTCCTACGTGTCGGCGGCGCAGCTGGTGTCCATGGCCCGCGATCCCCGCGTCGCCATCGTCGACGTCAGGGACGAGGAGAGGAGCTACGACGGCCACATCGCCGGCTCCCACCACTACGCCAGCGACACCTTCACGGAGCGGATGCCCGACCTCGCCCAGGCGACCGGGGCCAAGGAGACCCTTGTCTTCCACTGCGCACTCAGCAAGGTGAAGCTCCCTCCCTTCTCTTCCTCCGCTGCACCCCCTGTTTCTCCGTTTATGTATGCAGCAGCTTGCTCGCAACTTGGTGACGAGTTCAAAAGAAGATGGGAAGGTGCTGGGGAAGTGGATCTAGTTAGTTTCCCTGCTCTCGTGGCTCTCAAAATGTTTCGTGCCATGTAGTCGCTCACTGCCTCCCTCCCTCGAGTTGGTCGTCATGTTGACGTGGTCGCGGTTCAAGGCCTTAGCGCTGCATTCCCCAAAGTTAGATAGCATATATGGGGAACTTCGTGAAAGAAAGCTAACGAAGGGCACAGCTTTCATCAGGTTTCAATTTGACATGTTTACTGTAATTCCAACCCTGTTCGCAGTTGCAGAATATATATCAAGGTTAGCTTTATTATACCCTTAATTGGTTCCCGCTTTCAGGGGCGGTGCAAGAAAAAAATGCATAAGGGGGCAGCAGATAGTTGTACTTAGACAAATCATGAGGAGGCTAAATTAAAAAATTTCAGTGATTTATATGGTCAACATAACCATAGGTTTCGGTGCCTCATTTTGATTGGAAAAAGGAAAAAACCCTCCTTGGTAATAGACTTGATTGTGGTGATCCACCAACTGCAATGTCAGTCACAAAGGGAAATCAAGAGAAACACACCACATATTCATTCTTCCTCCTGAATTCTAGTACATGTTATATCACCTGTGTTTTTCAATCACAAAATCACCTTTCAATTTGAGTCACTGCTGCTCATTTTTCATGTAACATGTTCCCTCAAACTGCAGGTGCGGGGCCCATCCTGTGCACAGATGTTCCATGACTATCTATCAGAGGCCAAGGAAGATTCAGGGGTAAAGAACATCATGGTCCTAGAACGTGGGTTTAATGGATGGGAACTTTCAGGGAGGCCCGTTTGCCGCTGCAAGGACACTCCATGCAAGGGTGTATGCTCTTGAGTACTTTAACTCATGGCAGATGTTGCTCGATGCGTTCCAAGAAATTGAACGCTATCAACAAGCTACCAGTTTATACTTTACGAATACTACAGATTGATAAGATGTCATGTCTCCATTGGGTGGATCAACAATGGCGCTGCGTGAATTGTTCCAGTGAATAACAGTTAATGTCATTTGTGGCATGTAAACTGTAAACCGCATTTAGAATGCTTGGTAATGTTTTGCTTCCATCAACCTATGGGCATTCACATCTTGTCTACTGGCTGCAGTTTTATTCACTCTCCACAACATGCATGCATATTTCTACCATTTATCACAAACGTTTTTTTTTCGATTAATCTTTGTGGCATTCATGAAAGAGTTTATATCCTTTTTATTGTTCAATCTTGTTGCAAAAGCAATGTGGGAAAAAATATTTGCAAAAATTATCCCTTTTACCTGGGTAAATCTGCACATGTTCACTCGCTCAGGCGTGCTGCTATCCTGCTACACTGTTTTGGCCACAATTTTTCTTCTCTGTTTCCAAAATACTGTTGCAGCAATTTTTTTCTTATGTCTAGTATGGGCTGCTGATGGACGAAGTGTTCCTTTAGTTACTGCCTTATTGATACTGTGGAATCGAACTTAATTCTAGAAGGGAAGCTCCAAATACAGCCCAAGAAAAATCTAGTTGTTGCTTTTGTTTGGACTTTAGGTGTAGTTTTCTCTGCTGTGTCCATTTCTCGAGTTGTGGTATATATGAACTGTCGAAACTTGCGCTGTTGAGATGGTTACAAACGGGCTAAGGATTGGTGAACAATAAAACATATCTTTCTGTCATAGTTCTGATACTTATTTGTGTTGAATTCAGAAAGTTAAAATGGCCACAGCATAATTTTTCCCTGTGAACAAGACAATCGCTGCTGAAAATTGCAAAGAATAGATCCTGGCCATGTTTCACTGGCTTCCAATAGCAGATTGCTTCTGGTTATAGTTCAATCACCAATACATTCTTGGGCACCCTTCCATTTACAAGAATTTAACTAGCATAATACTAGTAGTTGGAACAGCCCAGCAACTCTACAAGTGTACAACCAGAAAATACATGAACATGTTCTTCCTATGGCAAGAAAAGCAGGCTCTTCCCACTTCTCAAAGAATAAACAAATGAGTAAACAATTTCCCTATACACACAGAGTTGGTCAACTTGTCACCCCGAGATTGGGATCTCTAGTCAGGCACCAACCAGGCAACCAGCCAATGCAGGTTGAGCTAGCATCCCCATTGACTAATGAAGGTCCAGATCTCTCATATGAGATTGGTATTCTGAATTTCTGGCGAGAAAAATCCATAAGAAATAGAACTCTGGTTGAGATTCATATTCTGAATTTCTGGCGAGAAAAAAACATCAGAAGTGGACCTCTGGTTTGAGATTCGTATTCTGAATTTCTGGCGAGAAAAATCTATGTCAGAAGTAGATCTCAGGCTCAAGTCTCGACTGGCTGTCGATGTTGCCAGTTGGGTGGCATGTGGTCATGTACAATAGTTGCACAGCTGCAACAGATTAGACAAACGGATCCTCTCTGGTCTTCACCTCCAGGATCCAACATACCTCCTCTGAGACTGGTCTAGCAAAACCTCAAGCTCCCTCAACACTTGCCATGTAGCATCTCCCACTTCCATTGGATGGTTGAAAACCAGTGCCTTCCGCTTCACTGGATCCCACAAGTTCTTCTGTATTGTGGTCAAATTGGTCGCCACAACATGGTCGAGCACCATCTCAAGACTGGCTATGTCCTTCTCGGCGACCTGCAATGAGATCTCTGGCCACCGAAGGACAGAAGGGAACGGAAGCCGTATGTTATCAGCAATTATGACGGGTATGCAGCCGAGAAGGACTGATTCCACAAGCCGAGGACTCCATGGGGCCCATCCCAGCGGGCAGAGGCAGAACAGTGACCGAGCCATTTCTGATCGGTAGTTGTCGAACCGCTTTCTCTTAAGGTAAAACTTGTGATTGCGACCATAATGTTGAAGTAGCTCAGTCCTCACCTTCCTGTTATAAGGAGAAGGTATTAAAGTCATATTCAGTTTATGTTCAAGATATTGCTATTCATATGTACAAGTATTGATGAAAATTGAACTATTGTGGATAATGGGGCAGAACCTAGGAATGACCCTAAAATCAATTCCCTTACACGTCATTATGGGATAAATGCTAGATGAGGCGACTAAAAGAGAAGTGTTTGCGGTGTATGCTTACTTGCTGTAGAAGCGGCCACTAATGTTCTTGGGGTGCAGCTCCATCTTGCCCCTGAAGAAGGCAAAAATGTCCCTCTGCATCTTCTCCGGCTCCGGTAGCTCACGAGACACCTCCGGTGGCACATGAGGTGGGATGACCACATGCTCCACCTCCTGACATACGTGATGGCCCTGAACACCAAATGTCTGTAGCAGGATGGACCTCTTCAGGAACGCCGGTATGCCATCGGCAATGGCTACATCCTCCTAGTTAAAAAGAAGAAATTTTGTTTAGTGGAACAGCCAGTTCCCTTAAATAAGCAGAGATGACAAGCTGTGTTTGTTGAATTAAATTGCAAACTGAGTTCCATCGTGATAGCACAAGATGAATTCCATAAATTTGGGGTGAGAAATTAGATGGCATATGCTCAATTTGGCAAGAATTGAATGAACTCAATCAGTATCGGTTTAGGATTCAGAACTAGGTAAGCTGCATTCCAAAATCCGTAGTGATCGATCCCAAAGACGAATGGCAGCTGGTCTATGGCATTTACAAGCCAGCGAGCAAGCAGCTGGTAACTTGCTTCCTACAATCTCCTATTTGCACGCAATAAATTTAGGTGCGCGAGCACATCACGCAACCACCGCAACAAACGAATCCATACAGAAGAAGTCACTGACCATGGGATGGAAGCAGGCGCCGAAGTCATGGGAGGCGACGAAGACGTGGTCGGCTCCGGCGGAGCGATTCCAGTACGGCATCTGGCTGCGGACGAGGTCGACGGCCTCGGCGAGCAGCCCCCGCGCGTGCGACAGCGAGGGGAAGCCGTTGGGCGTGGAGAAGTTGCAGGAGACGTAGACGGGCACGAAGAAGAGGTCGGCGTCCTCGGGTCGCGCGGCGCGGCCGGCGTAGGCCAGCAATGCCTCGTGCACCGCCACCTCGGCGGCGAAGAGGTGGCGCGCGCACCGCGCGTCGGCGGCCACCCAGTCGCGGTTGAAGCGGGCGGGGAGGTCGTAGACGTAGATCCGGACGGGGGGCGCGGCGCCGGCGGTGGTGGCTGAGAGGGCGCGGGCCTTGGAACGGAGGAAGGCGGAGCGCCGGAGCGGCGCGGTGGCGGACGGCGTGGCGGAGATGAAGAGGTAGAGGGAGAGGGCGAACCACAGCAGGAGAAGGAGCCAGGTGGAGTGCTTGCGCAGCTTGCCGGCGAGGGTGGGAGCTGCCTGGCTTCTCCTCGGCTTGGGATCTCTCATGGCGGAGGGGCGCGGGCGGAGCTGACACAACAGCTGCTGAGGCTGTGCTCTCAGCTTTGGGGCGTCATGAGTTGGTGTTTGGTGATGACCAGAGACAGAGCACAGCATGCTCAACTCAACTTGGCAGAGCAAACCTTTCCCCTCTTCCTTCTCCCTCCCTCCCCCCCTTCCTTATATCAGAAGTGTTTGGATCTATAAACTAATTTTAGTTTAAGTCACATCAGATATTTAATATCAATTAAAAGAACTAAGTGCGAACTAATTATAAAACTAATTGTGGTTATGCAATTGGTTTTGTAATTAACCTATATTTAATACTTTTAGTATCTAAATATCCGATGTGACAGGAACCCTGGACCGCTTGGATTCATTCCTCTTTTTTTCAAATAATTTAATTAAAGAAGATGTGCCAAGGAATTTGTTGGTGCTCTCCAGCTACTGATTTGGTGCATCTTCCTGGCCGTGGGAGGGATTAAGTAAAGTTACCAAAGTTAGTGTTGGAGAAGAGAAGCTCAGTGTGCAAGCGTAACAATATCCCAGTAGATGTATGGGGTGTAAAATCTTTCTACACTTTTTGGTTAGGTTTTGAGGAAAAATAACTACCACTGGCTTTGTGTGAGAAATTTCGAACGATGCATTTGAATCCATGAATCATTTTTTTAAAAATGTTCAAAAGATAAAAGTATAATATTTTCAAAATTTCAAGTATGTTTGCATGTAAATAGACACCTCCTTCCACGGCAATTTTAGCACATTCGAAGAGAAATGTACATGTTTTCATCAATTTTTTTTATAAACCCCCTGGACATGCACTTCCAAAACACACGGATAAGCAACATCTTAAAATATTATGCGATATAAGAGATGACAAAATTCCATATCAAATCCACAGAACTGATTTAGCCACTGCACTCAACTCTAGAGATGGATAATGTCTTTTGAGTATACAATATTTTAGTTTTAGATCTCTTCTCTCTTCTGGCTAAAAAAAATACCGACAAGCTGAGCATACGATCTGGAAGGATATGAGATGAGAGGAGGAGCTGCAAATAAAGGGGCGAGCACGAGCAGCCAGCAGCCCAGCACCACATCGTGCCGGAAAAACAAGAAGCAGCCAGACGTGATCCACAACAAAAGGGACGATCGATCTGCTGCTGCGTGTGGAGTTCTGAACCGTCCGATGCTGCGGACGTGCTTGACCCGTCGGCGTCCGATCGCTTTCACGCTGGGGAGAACGGGTCAAAAAGGCTAAACCTGGGCCCACTCGATTTAGCCAAAGCCAAACCACAGCGGTCCACGTCATGGGACCCCATGGTCCGGCGTCCCGCGTGGACGCAGTCTATAGACCGTCGCAGCTCAGCCCCCGCAGAAGGCGTTGAGCGAGGAGGGGCCGCGGCCACACGACAGGGCCTAATAGACCGGGTGCACGCTGCGCAGATACTATTCCCCACCTCCTCGCCCCGGCCGTCCCCGTCGTCCCTCCCCTCTCCGTCCACCGCTGCCTGCGAGTGGGGAGCGAGCTCGCCAGATATTTTTACCCGCGTCGCCTCCGCCTCCTCGCCGTTCCGGGCGCACGAGCGGTGGGAAGCCATGAACTGCCTCCAGAACCTGCTCAAGTAAGCTGCCCCCTCCTCGATCCGCTTCGATTCGTCCCCGCTAATGCCTCGCCTGCTCATGGGTTTCCTTCGTTTTGCCTCATTTTGCTCAGGGAGCCTCCAATCGTAGGATCCAGATCCATGAGGCGGCCCTCTCCGCTCAATCTGGTGATGCCTCGAATCCAATCCATTCGTGGAGTTTTTATTTCTACCCACCGTGGATTTCTGTTTTTCTTTTTTCTGATTTGGTCGTTCTGATTTTTTTTAATTTTTTTTTGGGCGATTAGGCGATGGTTCGTGGCGGGAGTCGCCGATCAAACACCGTCAAAACTGTAAGCGTTAACACCACTTCTGTCATTTCTGATTCGATTTCGACGGGATTCTTATGCTGGCTGGGTAGAGAATAGAGATTGTAACGTCTGAATCACCGATTACTGTTACTGTAACTACGGGTATCATTTCGTGACGCTCAACTGTTGAATGTTGCGGGTTGGTTGGCAGATGCAGCCACCTGGGGCGTCCACTTCTGGTGCCGAGAGCAGTGCAGTGGAGGTGGGCACGGAGAAGTCTGAAGTGTACAGCACTAACATGACACAGGCTATGGGAGCAGGTAAACAGAATCATCGTCCTAATGCATGTCCGCTTCTATGTTACTTGTAATGTTATCAGATGTGGGGCAAATTAATGGCTAATCTGATGCATTGATAGCCAGAAAATAAAAGATTTCCTAGAGTCATATCAGTGTCACAATCGCAGTGTGAGCTATCAGTGTGATCAGACCATTTGAAACAAACACGCACTCTCCATTCTAGTTTGACATTTTCCTTTAGTCCACTTCATGGACTTGTACTCATTGCGAATAGTTGTTTCACCTATACACTTCCTGCATATCTAACTTCCCTCTGTCCAGTGTGCCAAAACTTGCTCTTGCAAGGGTGCTCTAGTTCTTTCACATGTAGTGTTGTTCCTCCAACAAAAGTATCGCCCCTTGATGCTTTAACATTGTGCTTGCCATCTACTTTTTGTGATTACATTGTGCTTTTAGTAAGTTTGGTCTATTAACATTTCTGAAATGTTTTCCTTTATAGCGTTGACATACAGACATGAGCTCGGGATGAACTACAATTTCATACGCCCAGACTTGATTGTAGGCTCCTGCTTACAGGTTCTCATCCCAACCTATTTTAGATACAAATATCTCTTCATACCTCTGTCTAATTATCTGCATTTGTGTGCAGAGTCCTCTTGATGTTGATAAGCTTCGGAAGATTGGTGTCAAAACTATATTCTGCTTGCAGCAGGATTCGGATCTTGAGTATCCTATCAATATTTTTTAATGCATAATCAGCTTACCTATACAATTCTTTTGATTTGAAAAAATCAATATGATTTGCATTTGAGGGCTCAAATTTACTAAACCAGACAGCTTACTTACTAAATTTACCTTATGATATGAGTGGCTCATGATTTGCCATCGTGGTCCACTTTCTACGAGTCAGATGGTCCCACATGTCAGTGATACAGGTAATTGACACAACATAAGAATGGAAAAAAAATCCCCAATTCAGTGGCTGTAAAGTTAATCCCTCCATTTCAGCAACAAAGACAAGAAAACAGTCTCTCAGTCTTTGTAATTTGCTATGAATTATTGGATGCCACCTCTGATTAGAACTGAGAAACTACTAGGGGTACTTCCTTTTTATGCTTAGTTGCCATTCTCTATGAAAATGAGCTTCTGTCCCAGTAGTCTAATTTTGTATGCAGCACAAGACATCTTCCAAAAGTCCGTTTGTTATTTTAATGAAATAGTTTTTTGTTGTTCCACTGCCATATAATGCTTCCGTTCCGGGAATATATCTTCTTTCCTTTACCAACCAACTTGTTCAGATATTTTGGAGTCAACATCCGTGCCATTCAAGATTATTGTCTACAATTCAAAGATATTGAGCACTGCCGTGCTGAAATTAGGTACCCAAACAGCAATAGTACTGTTATTTCATATTTGGAAGTTTGGGGCTAAGAACTTTTTGCGAACATCATTGGCATAGTTTAAGTCCGTTTCCTCTTGAGGAACTGGTGTAGTGGCCATAGTAAAGTCTACAAGATGTATAGTTTCATGAGGAATTAGAGAATTTGTATTTCCATCAAATGGCACTGCCAATTTTTATTTCTGTTTTTCTGTCGTCTTTACTGTGCATATTTGAACTGGTCTAATGTTTAACTACGCCAGGGATTTTGATGCTTTTGATTTGCGATTGAGGCTTCCTGCTGTGGTTAGCAAATTGCACAAGCTTGTCAACTGTAATGGTGGCGTAACATATATTCATTGCACTGCTGGACTTGGAAGAGCTCCTGCTGTGGCAGTAGGTTCATGGAGCCCTGTTTCTTTTTGTTTCCCGACACAACTTGCTGTGTTTTACCAAGTCCTTTTGTTTCTCTAGAGTTGTGCTGCGGTAGGTTTTCATTATTTTTCTTATGTTGCACTTAACTATATTGAACAAAAAAAACTTTTTAAGAAAACCATGCTTATGGCTTGGAAGAGTACTAAATAGCAACCCACCAAAATTGCAAAATTATGCCTAGACAAAAACAGAAATCATTCTATTGTGCACTGACATACAGACAAGTGCTGCAATGTGCAGCTTTGTAGCACTTTAATAACCTCAACATGTCTCCACTAACTTGAAGATTCTAGTTTCTCATTTCAAGTTATGCAACTGAATTAGAAAATGGTACTTGAACATCATTGGCTACAATTTGATGTTTTCCAGTCTTGAGCAGTGGTATTTGATAGCTTTCATTTGTAACTCTGACTCTCTGAGCACTTGTAAAATTTCAGCTCGCTTATATGTTCTGGATTCTTGGGTACAGTCTTAATGAAGGACATCAGCTACTTCAGGTAATTCATAACTAGTTGATACAACTTTTAACTACTTACATTTGTCGGATCGGATGTTCAAAATTTTGGTAGGAAAAAAAAGATAAATATGCCTATTATATGTGCACTGGAAAACCAACCTCCATGATTGACTATTTGTGTGAATTTTGTTGGTCCTGCTCATCTGTTCTCTACAGTAAATTTATGTTGATAGGCTTGGTTCTGTTACCACATGGTTATTTTGCATGTTCTGTTAATTTATCAGCCTTTAAATTTTTTTTTTGGTAGAGCAAAAGAGCTTCCTTTCCAAAGTTGGAAGCCATTAAGTTGGCAACTGCTGACATTGTAAGTGAATGCTGTACTGTTCTCTCAGTGGTTGTTATGATGGGGAGATTAATGTGCCCACATATTGTGGCGAGCCACAGATTTTTTTTCTGCTAAGCGATAACTGTCTTATTATTTAGCTGACGGGATTATCCAAAAATACAATCACTTTGAAATGGGAAGATGATACTTCGTCTTCTGTTGAAATTTCTGGGCTCGACATTGGCTGGGGTCAGGTATGTTTTCCCTTCACTTATCTTATTAGATGTTGGGTGTTAAAAGAATTTCCATTTGACAGCTGAATAGGAATAAGACCTTTGTTCAAGCTGCTTAATAGATTAGGGACATATCTATTTTAACGTTGCTTAATAGGCTTAAGTTTCAGCAATTGTAGCTCAGAAACAATGTCTAAAACAGGAAGACCCTTGTCCTGGCTAATACTTAAGATTGACACGATTTAATTAGCATAAATTTGAAAAGGAAACTACTGAGTACTGACAACAAAGCTACTTGTACATGGGTGTCAGGTTGTCAACAATGCTAGCAGGTTACAACCATTTATGACAAACAATTTTGGTTTCAGATATTCTTCATTTTGCTGCATGCATTCCATAGTTAGCGTTTCGTAGCAGCCGGGTACAATAAAACCAATAAAAGATTATTCACATCTTATCACATACACTCGCTAATTTGCCTGTTGAGCCATCAATTACAGAGAATAGTGATACATAAGCAGTACCATCTGCTATCAGCTTGCACAAATTGTGTTTCACAGTCTGATTTTGATAGATCAAATATGATTGCCCCCTCACATTCTCTGGGGGCTATGATGGTTAAACAAGACCATCTACATCTTAATTAGTTTTTCTTAGTTAATCCCATGCTTAAGTGTCTAATTGATTTGCGCTTCATCCTTGCAGAGAATTCCTTTGACATATGATAAGGAGAAAGGAGCTTGGTTTCTTGAGAAAGAGTTGCCCGTGAGTATAATTCTTTTAATCACGAAGTTATATTGAAATATAGCTGTGGCCATCCCATCCTAAGTTGTACTAGTGATACTGGACTTTTTGGAGGCATAGAGGATGACTGCAGTTTTTTTAAAAGAAAATACTGCTTGCCATATACAAAAATGTAGCAGTTAGCTTTACACTTCCCATATGGCTGTATCTCACAACTTTTGGGTCTCTGTTTCCTGAAGGAAGGACGGTATGAATACAAATACATAGTGGATGGCAACTGGCTGTGCAATGAGCATGAGAATATAACCAAACCGAATGCCGACGGCCATGTGAACAACTTTGTCCAGGTGAGATTCTTTCCAGAATCTGCGGACGGTGTTGAATCAGATATCGTAGTTGAGATTGCGGCTTGTGTGCAGGTCTCAAGGGACGGTACGAGTGATGAAGAGAAGGAACTAAGGGAGCGTTTGACGGGCCCAAACCCTGATCTTACGGATGAGGAAAGGCTGATGATCAGAGAGTACTTGGAACAATACGTGGAGGCTGAGCAATAGGAGGTCCAGTTGAGATGGTTCGCATTTCTATGTGCTTGTGTGTGAACAAGTTCATTGGAGTTAGATAGCAGTGTACTAAGTATTGACATAAACTGCAGAAGCTAGTGGCTGGGTCCGGCTTTGGCGTCAGGGAACAACACAATGAAGAGGCGATGGACCTTCCCGGGGGAAAAAATTGTTGTTGTCCGCTGTCAATAGTAGCTTAACCGTGGAAATGGGCTCATTGTGCATAGAAGGAGCAATCTGTGTTGTTGACACCGTTGCGACCGCATAGAAAATAAGTATTTGTAAAGTCACCAGCATAAAATAAGTAGCGTATGGTCCTGAATAAATTGAATGTAGCTTTTGTTCTTTGTTTTTCCTTTGTCATCCTGTGATTGTTGGTTCCCCTGAGACGGGACGGGACTCTCTATGTCCGTCCATCTGTGACGAATCAGTTTGAGATTTGCAAATGCAAGGCATCTGACGGAAAGGCTTTGGTGGCTTTGCTGTCCTGCGTAGGCGCACCGAAAGAGGAGAACGACGCGTGATGGATGAATGTGGTTGAGTCAAATGTCAAAGTCGTGGTTGAGCTTGCTGTGGAAGGAAGGTCAAAGTCGGATGGCAGCTATTCTATTCATTTTCATTCAGATTCAGGTAGGGTAGGAGCCAAGCCAGCCATCGGTGACCAGTCAGTCCTCGGCGGGGCCTCCTGGTCCGATTCCTAGCGACCCAGGCCAACCTTGCTTTCCACATACTGATCTGAATGAAGCGGCAAAACATGGAGCAGCATTCAGAAAAAAGGAAATAAGTAAACGAACAGCAAGATGTTTGTCGAAATTTTACAGCACAAGTAAAGTTTGATTTACAACAGTTGGTGCTACTGCTAGAGCAGCATACAATTTAGACACTGGCGGGTACTAACTACTACTAGCACATTGTTTTGCTTGTAACAACAACAACGACAAGTATGGATCATGGTCCTTCCTCCTAATTAGACACACTAGTACTACTATCCAAGGTGCGGTGCTGCTGCTGTTTTGGGTGGCGGAGGGAGCGGCGTCTTTTGTCGGCCTTTGGTGGTGGGTGGTGCGGGCGGAAGGTGCGCTCCAGCTCGTCGAGGCTCACGCTGATGAGGGGGACCTCCGGCGTCTGCTGCAAGTGGAAGAGGCGCTTCTTGCACAGGGGCGCCGGAGGCTTCCTGGGCGCCGGCGGGCACGTGGTGGGCTCCTTGAGGTAGGTGATGCCGCTGCCCGTCGGCGTCCGGCAGCTGTAGTAGTCGTCGGCTCCGAATCCAACAAATCCGGCTGGGGCTGGGAGCGGCGAGGCGCAGGGCGACGTGAAGGCCGCGGGGGCGGCGGGCTTGTAGAACTCGGGCGACGCCGACATGCCTTTGCCTGCTGGGGATCCTAAAAGAATCCTAAGTAAGCAAGCAAAGCAAAGCAAAGCTAGGTGCAGGTGGAGCAGAGCAGGTAGCTGGTGAGCTGACAAGGAAGCAGCTGCCGCTGAGCGGAGGAGGTAAACAAGGAAGGCAGGGCGAATCGATTGCTGGTGCGTGCGAGCGACGCGGAGACCGACCTGTTCTGTTTATAAGGAGGACAGGAGGTGGAGGCGGCTAGGAGCAGAGCAGAGGAGAGCAGGTGTGAAATGGAGAAGACACGAGCGCCGTGCGGTGGAAGGAACGGAACCGAACCGATGGGAGCAAGGAAGGAGAGGGGAAGGCAGGTGTTCCGTTCCTCCCACCCACTGGTCACTGCGCTGCGGGGCCAGAGCAAGACGAGGGAGGGGCGCGGCGGGGCACTGTTGGAGCAGCACGGCCGAGGCTGGAGCGGAGCTCCGCTCGTTGCTGGAGCCATTTGCCGCTCGCAGCGTGACGAGGACAGAATGGGGGCGGCGGAGAGGAGAAGAACGGGATAACGGAGGACCCGTCAACCAGATAAGGATAAGGTAGAAATAGTTATTAGGGAGAGAGAAAAAGAAAAACAACGGAGGGGAAAAAAAAGAAAGGAAATGATAAAAAAAGAAAAAATTGGAAGGAAAGAGAAAAAAATAAAGAAGAAAAAAGGGATAAGGGCATAATGGACTTTGAACCCATTCTATCTCATCTGGAAACTACCAAACGTTTTTCAACTAGATAAGTTAGAATCAGAAAAAGCTAAAACCAGAGCTATTTTCACAGGAGGAGACAGAGCCGCCGCCGCCGCGTTCATCCCCCCACCCAAAAATATATGATGCATGCATCGCAAGCGGACACGGACGACGCCAATCATGCACTGCCGTTGCCGTGGGGCATCATCCCCTGCACCCTGCATTTCTGCAATGTACCATGTTTTTTTTTCTTTTTCTCCATTGGGTGTCCTGCAGGGCTTTTGATTCCGCCACGTTTTAGGCATGAGTACGGTACATTCTTCCATTTCAAATGCTACTAAAGAAATATCAGTCCGTCGTACCTGTCACATCCATTATCCTTTTAAATAATCTAACTAATTCTTTTTCCAGTAAATAAATAGATAATCTGACAAATTAGCCTGGCAACGGCATTGGCATATGGCATGATCTCAGCTCAGGATGAGAATGGGATGGATCCGGGCGCGGGCCAGAGACGAGAGAGGAGAAGACGTGGACGCCTGCTCACCTGAGACTGCTGCTTTGTTAACCAATCATCATCAGCATTCAGCAGCAGCAGCGTGAGTCATGTCACCTCATCCTGACCTCACCTGACACGTCTCCTCATCATCTTCTTATCTTTCTTTATTTATCAGTAAGGCAGCAGGATCATTATTCTTCCCTTTCTGAAAAGCGACAAGGTAGGCGATCCTCGTCGTCCACAACGGGAATCGCTGTATCACAAGAGTGTTTTATCTTACCTTACACATTTTTTCTCTTCCCTTCTCTTCCCTTCTTCGTCAACTCCGGTGAGCTTTTTAGGGTCAGGGGGTTCCTTCTTCATCAACTACCGGATTTTCTGAAGAAGATGGTTGGGATAGGGGCCGGGAGAGAGTTTCGTGTGGGGCCATGGCGCAGGACGGCGGCTCCAGCGGGGTCGCCGCCGCTAGAGCCGGGTGGGGAGGCAGTGGAGCGCGGGGCGAGCCGGCGTGCGCCGCCGCCGAGACTGCGGCCTGCGGGTGTTGGCCTCTCTCGCGTGCGGAGGAGGAAGATGCTAAAGAGATAAGAAGGAGAGAGAAGGATTGATGTGAGATCCTACGGGAAAAAAAATGGAGTGTAGGAGAGAGGTCCAGTATTCAGAGCGTGCTGTAGACAGGCCCAAATATATTGGGGCCTTGTTTAGTTCCCAAAATCCCAACTTTGGCACTATGCAAAAAGAAGATTCCCCATCACATCAAACTTGCGGTACATGTATGGAGTACTGAATGTAGACGAAATCAAAAACTAATTGCACAGTTTTATTGTACTTTGCGAGACGAATCTTTTGAGCCTAATTAGTCAATATTTGGACAATAATTCACAAATACAAACAAAACGCTACAGTGTTACTACATTAATTTTGGTTGTCCAAAGTTGGACAACTAAACAAGACCTGGGTGGATATGCATCCATCAGCTTTGTTAGTCTCACCCTCATCCCAACCTTTTCGTTTTCTACCTTTTAGCCCAAAAGGAAACATCGTCCTCGTCATTTTTTGAGGACTCTCTTTTCTCCTCCCCTTTTCTCACCAGCACTGCACATGTAGGGAGCGTTCCTATACCTAGTCCAGCAATGAGAAACTAAACTATATGAACTATGGTGTGGAATGAGTTATGTTTTTGTTAAGACAAAATCGAGTACATGATTAAGGATCTGTTTGGATCTGATGAGTAGGGATTATAAAACGATCTGAATAGTGCAATGAATGGTGGGCGGGATAGTAAGAACATGGATCCTGACCATTTAGATCTCATGGATTATGATAATTGTACCCCTAATAAATAATGTCCATCCCCCCATCCAAATAGTAGTGGTTGGATGACATGGGGAATTTTTGTAGCTTCATCTCTATAGTGCCGATGAGATCCAAACAAGCCAACCTATTATTACAACAAGTTTCTACATGATGCTGCCACACTTGGCGCAAGCACATCATCGACTGGTACTAGTTGGGTGCTGAGGTGGAGGCGGTGGCCACATGGTTGATGAGCGCCTGCCCTGACCGGTGCGCGAAATGCTTCTGCCTCAGCTGCACGTACGGGTAGCAGAGCGTGGCCAGGACGTGTGCAGGCTTGGAGAAGGACACCACCTCGTACCACACCCGATACTCCTCGTCCACCTCCACCGAGAACCGCTCCTCCCCGGCCTGCAACAATCTAAATCTGCTGCTGTCATCTGTTCATCTCATCGTCTGTTCATCTCATCGTCTGTTCATCTGTGGCCTGAGAGGAAGAATCGGTTACCAGCAGATGGCCTTGTAGGGTGCCGCTACCGAACGCAAACATGGTGCCCTTGGACTTGTCGGATGATCTTCCATCGCCGTCGCTCACATAGGCGATCTGCAGCGGCAGCATCACCCAGGGCATCAGCTCCCTGTAGCAGATGCAGAACCTCGTTCCCACCTTCACCGGCGTGTCAGGCTCCACATTCGCCCAACCCAGTGCCAGGTGCCTAGCAAAAGCAGCAGCTCCTGGAAAGCTTAGACGATCGAGCATATAATAGAATAAAAATGTTCTGCTTCAGGCTTTCGTAACTTTACCTCCAAGAGAGGAGGGCGGATTTGGCGTGGAGGAAGGTGTCCGCACCTGAGCCGATCAGAACACGCGATCGGTTCACAAAGAAGCCGCGCTCCGTAAGAGCCTTGTCGCTTGTGTCAGCAGCAGCAGCTTCTGAGGTCGAGGTCGATGCTGGTTTTGGGCGTGTCGCGCCATGGAGAGCTGCGTCGTA